>NW_027998775.1:0-200 GCF_054177405.1 Leptonychotes weddellii
GGCGCCTGGGTGGCTCAGTTGGTTAAGCGACTGCCTTCGGCTCAGGTCATGATCCTGGAGTCCCTGGATCGAGTCCCGCATCGGGCTCCCTGCTCGGCAGGGAGCCTGCTTCTCCCTCTGACCCTCCCCCCTCTCATGTGCTCTCTCTCTCATTCTCTCTGTCTCAAATAAATAAATAAAATCTTTAAAAAAAAAAAAAA
>NW_027998776.1:0-200 GCF_054177405.1 Leptonychotes weddellii
CCTGGGTGGCTCAGTTGGTTAAGCGACTGCCTTCGGCTCAGGTCATGATCCTGGAGTCCCGGGATCGAGTCCCGCATCGGGCTCCCTGCTCGGCGGGGAGTCTGCTTCTCCCTCTGACCCTCCTCCCTCTCATGCTCTCTGTCTCTCATTCTCTCTGTCTCAAATAAATAAATAAAATCTTTAAAAAAAAAAAAAAAAGG
>NW_027998777.1:0-200 GCF_054177405.1 Leptonychotes weddellii
CTGAGTGGCTCAGTCGTTAAGCGTCTGCCTTCGGCTCTGGTCATGATCCCAGGGTCCTGGGATCGAGCCCCGCATCGGGCTCCCTGCTCGGCAGGGAGTCTGCTTCTCCCTCTCCCACTCCCCCTGCTTGTGTTCCCTCTCTCGCTGTGTCTCTCTCTGTCAAATAAATAAATAAAATCTTTAAAAAAAAAAAAAAAAAA
>NW_027998778.1:0-200 GCF_054177405.1 Leptonychotes weddellii
GGGCGCCTGGGTGGCTCAGTTGGTTAAGCGACTGCCTTCGGCTCAGGTCATGATCCTGGAGTCCCTGGATCGAGTCCCGCATCGGGCTCCCTGCTCGGCAAGGAGCTTGCTTCTCCCTCTGACCCTCCCCCCTCTCATGTGCTCTCTCTCTCTCATTCTCTGTCTCAAATAAATAAATAAAATCTTTAAAAAAAAAAAAA
>NW_027998779.1:0-200 GCF_054177405.1 Leptonychotes weddellii
ATGGACTCTGAAAAACAAACTGAGGGTTCTAGAGGGGAGGGGGGTGGGAGGATGGGTTGGCCTGGTGGTGGGTATTGAGGAGGGCACGTTCTGCATGGAGCACTGGGTGTTGTGCACGAACAATGAATCATGGAACACTTCATCTAGAACTAATGATGTAATGTATGGGGATTAACATAAGAATAAAAAAAAAAAAGAAT
>NW_027998780.1:0-200 GCF_054177405.1 Leptonychotes weddellii
GGGCGCCTGGGTGGCTCAGTCGTTAAGCGTCTGCCTTCGGCTCAGGTCATGATCCCGGAGTCCTGGGATCGAGCCCCGCATCGGGCTCCCTGCTCCGCGGGAAGCCTGCTTCTCCTCTCCCACTCCCCCTGCTTGTGTTCCTGCTCTCGCTATGTCTCTCTCTGTCAAAAAAATAAATAAAATCTTTAAAAAAAAAAAAA
>NW_027998781.1:0-200 GCF_054177405.1 Leptonychotes weddellii
GGAGGGGTAGACGAACCATGAGAGACGATGGACTCTGAAAAACAAACAGGGTTCTGGAGGGGAGGGGGGTGGGAGGATGGGTTAGCCTGGTGGTGGGTATTGAGGAGGGCACATTCTGCATGGAGCACTGGGTGTTATGCACAAACAATGAATCATGGAACACTTCATCTAAAACTAATGATGTAATGTATGGGGATTAA
>NW_027998782.1:0-200 GCF_054177405.1 Leptonychotes weddellii
CTTTTTTTTTTTTTTTTAAAGATTTTATTTATTTATTTGAGACAGAGAGAATGAGAGACAGAGAGCATGAGAGGGAGGAGGGTCAGAGGGAGAAGCAGACTCCCTGCCAAGCAGGGAGCCCGATGCGGGACTCGATCCCGGGACTCCAGGATCATGACCTGAGCCGAAGGCAGTCGCTTAACCAACTGAGCCACCCAGGC
>NW_027998783.1:0-200 GCF_054177405.1 Leptonychotes weddellii
ATTTTTTTTTTTTTTAAAGATTTTATTTATTTATTTGAGACAGAGAGAATGAGATACAGAGAGCATGAGAGGGAGGAGGGTCAGAGGGAGAAGCAGACTCCCTGCCGAGCAGGGAGCCCGATGCGGGACTCGATCCAGGGACTCCAGGATCATGACCTGAGCCGAAGGCAGTCGCTTAACCAACTGAGCCACCCAGGCGC
>NW_027998784.1:0-200 GCF_054177405.1 Leptonychotes weddellii
CGCCTGGGTGGCTCAGTCGTTAAGCGTCTGCCTTCGGCTCAGGTCATGATCCCAGGGTCCTGGGATCGAGCCCCGCATCGGGCTCCCTGCTCGGCGGGAAACCTGCTTCTCCCTCTCCCACTCCCCCTGCTTGTGTTCCCTCTCTCGCTGTGTCTCTCTCTGTCAAATAAATAAATAAAATCTTTAAAAAAAAAAAAAAA
>NW_027998785.1:0-1008 GCF_054177405.1 Leptonychotes weddellii
AATACCAGGACCCCGGAATCATGACCTGAGCCAAAGGCAGATGCTTAACCAACTGAGCCACCCAGGCACCCAAAATCTGCTGAGAGTTCTTAACACACACACACACACACGCACACACAAATACACACACACACACAAGGTAATCTCAAAGGATTTTTATGCATCTATTGAGATCATAATGTTTTTCTCATTACATTTGCTGCTGTGGTGAATTGCACTGATAGATACTCAAAGGCATAAGAACTTTGAATTCCTGGAATGAACCCCATTGAGTCATCATGCATGATCCTTTTTATATATCATTGGATCCAATTCGCTAAAATGCTGTTAAGTATTGTTGCATCTATGTTTATTGGGGAATTTGGTTTGTGGCTTTGGTTTGGTGTCAGAGTAATAATGATGGCTTCACAGAATGAGTTGTGGAGTAAGAGTGTTTGTGGAACTTGTATTATCTCTACCATAAATGTTTAGGAGAATTCATCTGTGAAGTCTATTCCTACTTTTTTCCAGCCCTTGGATCCAGGAATAAGTCTTACTTTATTATATAATGTCCTTTTTGATACCTAATTGGATTCTATTAATTAATCTGTTACAAAGAATGATTACATCTAAATTTGTAAGTGGAATGAGACAAATCATTTTCTCTTTGCTCTTAGCCAAATTATTGCTAAGTTTATTTTAGCCTCAGCCAAATTGGATGGACAGTCTCCTATTTTCTTTTTTGGTACAAATTTTATGAATTATCTTTGCATGTATCCTAAAACTTATTAAAGACCACTTGAAGATTAATGTTAAAAAAAAAAGAAAGAGGGGCGCCTGGGTGGCTCAGTTGGTTAAGCGACTGCCTTCGGCTCAGGTCATGATCCTGGAGTCCCGGGATCGAGTCCCGCATCGGGCTCCCTGCTCGGCAGGGAGCCTGCTTCTCCCTCTGACCCTCCTCCCTCTCATGCTCTCTGTCTCTCATTCTCTCTGTCTCAAATAAATAAATAAAATCTTTAAAAAAAAAAA
>NW_027998786.1:0-200 GCF_054177405.1 Leptonychotes weddellii
CGCCTGGGTGGCTCAGTCGTTAAGCGTCTGCCTTCAGCTCAGGTCATGATCCCAGGGTCCTGGGATCGAGCCCCGCATCGGGCTCCCTGCTCGGCGGGAAGCCTGCTTCTCCCTCTCCCACTCCCCCTGCTTGTGTTCCCTCTCTCGCTGTGTCTCTCTCTGTCAAATAAATAAATAAAATCTTTAAAAAAAAAAAAAAA
>NW_027998787.1:0-200 GCF_054177405.1 Leptonychotes weddellii
GGCGCCTGGGTGGCTCAGTTGGTTGAGCGACTGCCTTCGGCTCAGGTCATGATCCTGGAGTCCCGGGATCGAGTCCCGCATCGGGCTCCCTGCTCGGCAGGGAGTCTGCTTCTCCCTCTCCCGCTCCCCCCTCTTGTGCTCTTTCTCTCTCTCACTCTCTCTCTCAAATAAATAAATAAAATCTTTAAAAAAAAAAAAAA
>NW_027998788.1:0-200 GCF_054177405.1 Leptonychotes weddellii
GGGGCACCTGGGTGGCTCAGTTGGTTAAGCAACTGCCTTCGGCTCAGGTCATGATCCTGGAGTCCCGGGATCGAGTCCCGCATCGGGCTCCCTGCTCGGCAGGGAGTCTGCTTCTCCCTCTGACCCTCCTCCCTCTCATGCTCTCTGTCTCTCATTCTCTCTCTCTCAAATAAATAAATAAAATCTTTAAAAAAAAAAAA
>NW_027998789.1:0-200 GCF_054177405.1 Leptonychotes weddellii
CCGAATATCACCTCGGATTCACTTCTCCGCACGTCCTACCTTCCAGAAAGTGGTCGCTTTTCTGATGAGAGAGTTGTTGCTCTTCTTTTCTTCGATCTCCTGTTGAGTTTGTAGGTGTTCAGAATGGTTTGATCCCTATCCAGCTGAATTCCTGAGAGGAGACGAAATCCAGGTCTCCTACTCCTCCGCCATCTTGCTCC
>NW_027998790.1:0-200 GCF_054177405.1 Leptonychotes weddellii
AGAGAAGATGGACTCTGAAAAACAAACTGAGGGTTCTAGAGGGGAGGGGGGTGGGAGGATGGGTTGGCCTGGTGGTGGGTGTTGAGGAGGGCACGTTCTGCATGGAGCACTGGGTGTTGTGCACGAACAATGAATCATGGAACACTTCATCTAGAACTAATGATGTAATGTATGGGGATTAACATAAGAATAAAAAAAAA
>NW_027998791.1:0-200 GCF_054177405.1 Leptonychotes weddellii
AGGGCGCCTGGGTGGCTCAGTTGGTTAAGCGACTGCCTTCGGCTCAGGTCATGATCCTGGAGTCCTGGGATCGAGTCCCGCATCGGGCTCCCTGCTCGGCAGGGAGTCTGCTTCTCCCTCTGGCCCTCCCCCCTCTCATGTGCTCTCTCTCATTCTCTCTCTCTCAAATAAATAAATAAAATCTTTAAAAAAAAAAAAAT
>NW_027998792.1:0-200 GCF_054177405.1 Leptonychotes weddellii
ACTGATATGAGGAATTCTTAATCGCAGGAAACAAACTGAGTGTTGTTGGAGTGGGGGGTGGGGTGGGAGGGATGGGGTGACTGGGTGATAGACACTGGGGAGGGTATGTGCTCTGGTAAGCGCTGTGAATTGTGCAAGACTGTTGAATCTCAGATCTGTACCTCTGAAACAAATAATGCAATATATGTTAAGAAAAAAAA
>NW_027998793.1:0-200 GCF_054177405.1 Leptonychotes weddellii
AATTCAATTTCTGGATATATATCCAAAGGAAATGAAATCGCTATCTAGAGGAGGTATCTTTACTCCCATGTTCATTGCAGCATTATTCACATTAGCCAAGGCATGGAAACAACCTAAATGCCCATCAACAGATAAATGGATAAAGAAAATGGGATACACACACACACACACACACACACACACATAGAATACTATTCAGT
>NW_027998794.1:0-200 GCF_054177405.1 Leptonychotes weddellii
CGATGGACTCTGAAAAACAAACAGGGTTCTAGAGGGGAGGGGGGTGGGAGGATGGGTTAGCCTGGTGGTGGGTATTGAGGAGGGCACATTCTGCATGGAGCACTGGGTGTTATGCACAAACAATGAATCATGGAACACTTCATCTAAAACTAATGATGTAATGTATGGGGATTAACATAAGAATAAAAAAAATAAAAAAA
>NW_027998795.1:0-200 GCF_054177405.1 Leptonychotes weddellii
GAGGGGCGCCTGGGTGGCTCAGTCGTTAAGCGTCTGCCTTCGGCTCAGGTCATGATCCCAGGGTCCTGGGATCGAGCCCCGCGTCGGGCTCCCTGCTCAGCGGGGAGCCTGCTTCTCCCTCTCCCACTCCCCCTGCTTGTGTTCCCTCTCTCGCTGTGTCTCTCTCTGTCAAATAAATAAATAAAATCTTTAAAAAAAAA
>NW_027998796.1:0-1008 GCF_054177405.1 Leptonychotes weddellii
CCGAGCAGGGAGCCTGACGTGGGGCTCGATCCCAGGACCCTGGGACCATGACCTGAGCTGAAGGCAGACGCCCATCTGACAGAGCCACTCAGGCACCCCCAAGGATCTGACTCTTGATTTCAGCTCAGATCATGATCTCAGGGTCATGAGATTGAGCTCCATGCTGAGCATGGAGCCTGCTTAAGATTCTTTCTCTCCCTCTCCCTCTGCCCCTCTACCCCCACCTATGTGCTCACACGTGCACATGCACTCTCTCTCTCTCTCTCCCTCTCTAAAAAAATAACAAAAAAAGCATTTCTTTCTTTGGATCTTCTCCTCTCTCCCAGTTTGAAAACTATAATCTTGTTAGTCCACCCAATCAAAAAACGTCTTTGATGTGGAGTTTGGCTTTCCCACTGGCCATACGTTAGGTAGATCAAAACACACCCAGTGCCATGGAAAAGAATATTTCACAGATTTTAGACAATGTGCCTTTTGTGGGGAGAGAGCATTTCCATTGCAGTCTGGGTTTTAAGGAGTGCCTTGGCTCTCTGGGAAGATTCCATTTCTCTCATGCAAAGGGACCATGGAAGAACTCTTAGGTGTAGTCACAGAGGAATTTTCCTGAGCTCCCATTGAAGGACAGAGCACTGAACCCTGTAGAGGGACACACTACTCTTTCTTTGTGAAAGGGACTAAACCACATAGTGCAGTGGTTCTCATTTTTAAGGGTACCAAGTAAGTGGAATTAACAGTTCTGAGGACCTACTGTGGCCCCAAAGCTCTACATTTGGTATCTCATTTAATTCCCCTACTAATCTTCCATGGTCAGCATTATATCTGAAGATTTAAAAGGAACCCAGGCCTGCTAGCCATACATGGAGACAGAATGAATACCCAGACTATCTCTAGGGAGGATACTTTTCTATTACCACACATGGCTATTACAAAATCATAACTCTATTTTGTCTCCTAGTGTTCTGAGAAATATTATAATAAAGATCATAGGCTTATGTCCTTGTTTGACCC
>NW_027998797.1:0-200 GCF_054177405.1 Leptonychotes weddellii
CGGGCGCCTGGGTGGCTCAGTTGGTTAAGCGACTGCCTTCGGCTCAGGTCATGATCCTGGGGTCCCGGGATCGAGTCCCGCATCGGGCTCCCTGCTCAGCAGGGAGTCTGCTTCTCCCTCTGACCCTCCCCCCTCTCGTGCTCTCTCTCCCATTCTCTCTCTCAAATGAATAAATAAAATCTTTAAAAAAAAAAAAAAAA
>NW_027998798.1:0-200 GCF_054177405.1 Leptonychotes weddellii
CAAGATGGTCGTAGGCCATGATCCCTCTGAAGGATCTTGTCTCTTCTAGCTTCTGGTGTATTCTTTTTTATTCTTATGTTAATCCCCATACATTACATCATTAGTTCTAGATGAAGTGTTCCATGATTCATTGTTTGTGCATAACACCCAGTGCTCCATGCAGAATGTGCCCTCCTCAATACCCACCACCAGGCTAACCC
>NW_027998799.1:0-200 GCF_054177405.1 Leptonychotes weddellii
AGAGACGATGGACTCTGAAAAACAAACAGGGTTCTAGAGGGGAGGGGGGTGGGAGGATGGGTTAGCCTGGTGGTGGGTATTGAGGAGGGCACATTCTGCATGGAGCACTGGGTGTTATGCACAAACAATGAATCATGGAACACTTCATCTAAAACTAATGATGTAATGTATGGGGATTAACATAAGAATAAAAAAAAATA
>NW_027998800.1:0-200 GCF_054177405.1 Leptonychotes weddellii
CACAGCCCTGCACCTGTTTTTATAAATAAAGTTTTATTGGCACACAGCCACACCCATCTGTTCCTATATTGTCCGGCGCAGCCTTGTTGCTCCAGGGCGGGAGCTGAGAGGCCGCACGTGCCCCACGGGGCTGTCCCAGGGGCTCCAAGAGGCCGTCTCTGGGCAGGACGGGGCTTAATGAAGCAGCGAACGTTGCAGGG
>NW_027998801.1:0-200 GCF_054177405.1 Leptonychotes weddellii
TACAGCCCTGCACCTGTTTTTATAAATAAAGTTTTATTGGCACACAGCCACACCCATCTGTTCCTATATTGTCCGGCGCAGCCTTGTTGCTCCAGGGCGGGAGCTGAGAGGCCGCACGTGCCCCACGGGGCTGTCCCAGGGGCTCCAAGAGGCCGTCTCTGGGCAGGACGGGGCTTAATGAAGCAGCGAACGTTGCAGGA
>NW_027998802.1:0-200 GCF_054177405.1 Leptonychotes weddellii
GGGGCGCCTGGGTGGCTCAGTTGGTTAAGCGACTGCCTTCGGCTCAGGTCATGATCCTGGAGTCCCGGGATCGAGTCCCGCATCGGGCTCCCTGCTCGGCGGGGAGTCTGCTTCTCCCTCTGACCCTCCCCCCTCTCATGCTCTCTCTCTCTATCTCATTCTCTCTCTCAAATAAATAAATAAAATCTTTAAAAAAAAAA
>NW_027998803.1:0-200 GCF_054177405.1 Leptonychotes weddellii
AAAAGAGAAAGAGGGAGGGAGGGAGGGAGGAAGGAAGGAAGGAAGGAAAGAAGGAAGGAAAGCAAGCAAGCTGGTCCTCTCGCAGAATGCCTGGTGGTGAACTTTTCTTCATGAGGGTTTGTATCTCAAAACGTCTATCACTCACCCAGGAGCCTCAAGGGGAACCAGGAAACCCAGCTCTTCGGAGGTAAAAAAAAAAA
>NW_027998804.1:0-200 GCF_054177405.1 Leptonychotes weddellii
CGATGGACTCTGAAAAACAAACAGGGTTCTAGAGGGGAGGGGGGTGGGAGGATGGGTTAGCCTGGTGGTGGGTATTGAGGAGGGCACATTCTGCATGGAGCACTGGGTGTTATGCACAAACAATGAATCATGGAACACTTCATCTAAAACTAATGATGTAATGTATGGGGATTAACATAAGAATAAAAAAAAAAAAAAAA
>NW_027998805.1:0-200 GCF_054177405.1 Leptonychotes weddellii
CTTTTTTTTTTTTTTAAAGATTTTATTTATTTATTTGAGAGAGAGAGAATGAGAGACAGAGAGCACGAGAGGGAAGAGGGCAGAGGGAGAAGCAGACCCCCTGCTGAGCAGGGAGCCCGATGTGGGACTCGATCCCGGGACTCCAGGATCATGACCTGAGCCGAAGGCAGTCGCTTAACCAACTGAGCCACCCAGGCGCC
>NW_027998806.1:0-200 GCF_054177405.1 Leptonychotes weddellii
AGGAGTAGGAGACCTGGATTTCGTCTCCTCTCAGGAATTCAGCTGGATAGGGATCAAACCATTCTGAACACCTACAAACTCAACAGGAGATCGAAGAAAGGAATAGCAACAACTCTCTGAACAGAAAAGCGACCACTTTCTGGAAGGTAGGACGTGCGGAGAAGTGAATCCGAGGCGATATTCGGGAGGATAGACGGCGG
>NW_027998807.1:0-1008 GCF_054177405.1 Leptonychotes weddellii
ACTGAGTGAGATCAGTCCGGCACAGAAAGACCAATTCTGTATGAGTGGAAACTCTCAGGAGACCGGAGGAGTCGGACCCACAGACTCGGGGGTGGGGGCTGGGAACAGGGTTTGATGGAACAGAGTCTAGCCTGGGAAGATGACCACGTTCTGGGCACAGATGGAGGGGATAGCTGCACAGCAGTGTGAATGTGCTTGATGCCACAGAAGTGGTTACTTAAAGACGTTTTATTTATTTATTTTTTTAAGATTTTATTTATTTATGTGACAGAGACACAGCGAGAGAGGGAACACAAGCACGGGGAGTGGGAGAGGGAGAGGGAGAAGCAGGCTTCCCGCGGAGCAGGGAGCCCGATGCGGGGCTCGATCCCAGGACCCCAGGACCATGACCTAAGCCAAAGGCAGACGCTTAACCACTGAACCACCCAGGCACCCCTTTAAAGACGTTTTAAAAAACTCAGCAAAGTAATATTTACAAGTTAATTAAGAGAGAAAATGATGTAATAAAGAAATTAGTCCAACAGGTGGGGCAAGAGCACCTGTCGTCAGACAAAGGGACTCAGCTCACCTCTGGTGGCCCCGCGGGCGCCCGGCCTCTCCCGTGCCCAGGCTGGTCCCACGGTGGCCTGAGCCCACAGCTGCTCTATCCTGGAGCTCTCCAGCTGTCCCTCCTGCCCCTGCTGCCCTGGCTCGTCCCCACCACACACGGTCAAGCCCCCAGCCAACTCAGGTGCAGACATGGGGCCCCAAAGGTCCCTTGGCCTTGCCGGCCATCCCTCCCAGGGGGCCACTCTCCCTGGAATGGACCTCCAGAGGCTGAGGAGGGCTCCCCTGAAGCAGGCTGGTTTCTCAGTCCACCCAGACACAGTCCTGTCCTGTCCATCTTGCTGCCCTCGGCACCACAGCAGCTGGGTTGCAAACAGAGCGATGCTGGCCTACGAGGTCCCGGACAGGGTGTCCCCTCAAACACCACAGCCACGGCTCAGGCTGGACTCAAGGATGTCCACC
>NW_027998808.1:0-200 GCF_054177405.1 Leptonychotes weddellii
CGGGCGCCTGGGTGGCTCAGTTGGTTAAGCGACTGCCTTCGGCTCAGGTCATGATCCTGGAGTCCCTGGATCGAGTCCCGCATCGGGCTCCCTGCTCGGCGGGGAGCCTGCTTCTCCCTCTGACCCTCCCCCCTCTCATGTGCTCTCTCTCTCTCATTCTCTCTGTCTCAAATAAATAAATAAAATCTTTAAAAAAAAAA
>NW_027998809.1:0-200 GCF_054177405.1 Leptonychotes weddellii
GGGCGCCTGGGTGGCTCAGTTGGTTAAGCGACTGCCTTCGGCTCAGGTCATGATCCTGGAGTCCCAGGATCGAGTCCCGCATCGGGCTCCCTGCTCGGCAGGGAGTCTGCTTCTCCCTCTGACCCTCCTCCCTCTCATGCTCTCTGTCTCTCATTCTCTCTCTCTCAAATAAATAAATAAAATCTTTAAAAAAAAAATAA
>NW_027998810.1:0-200 GCF_054177405.1 Leptonychotes weddellii
GGGGGCGCCTGGGTGGCTCAGTTGGTTAAGCGACTGCCTTCGGCTCAGGTCATGATCCTGGAGTCCCGGGATCGAGTCCCGCATCGGGCTCCCTGCTCGGCAGGGAGTCTGCTTCTCCCTCTGACCCTCCTCCCTCTCATGCTCTCTGTATCTCATTCTCTCTGTCTCAAATAAATAAATAAAATCTTTTAAAAAAAAAA
>NW_027998811.1:0-200 GCF_054177405.1 Leptonychotes weddellii
CCTCCCTTCCTCAGGGAAAGTCTCTTTCTGATCCCCTAAACAGCTTAGACTCCTCCCATTTTTGTTATTATGTTATGTTAATCACCATACATTATATCATTAGTTTTTGATGTAGTGTTCCATGATTCATTGTTTGCATATAACACCCAGTGCTCCATGCAGAACATGCCCTCTTTAATACCCATCACCAGGCTAACCCA
>NW_027998812.1:0-200 GCF_054177405.1 Leptonychotes weddellii
GCGCCTGGGTGGCTCAGTTGGTTAAGCGACTGCCTTTGGCTCAGGTCATGATCCTGGAGTCCCGGGATCGAGTCCCGCATCGGGCTCCCTGCTCGGCAGGGAGTCTGCTTCTCCCTCTGACCCTCCTCCCTCTCATGCTCTCTGTCTCTCATTCTCTCTCTCTCAAATAAATAAATAAAATCTTTAAAAAAAAAAAAAAA
>NW_027998813.1:0-200 GCF_054177405.1 Leptonychotes weddellii
AGTGCCAAAGCCACTCTTAAAATCAAAATGGACTGCTATCATAGGTGATCTAATCTGAAATCTTTTTTTTTTTATTCTTATGTTAATCCCCATACATTACATCATTAGTTCTAGATGAAGTGTTCCATGATTCATTGTTCGTGCACAACACCCAATGCTCCATGCAGAACGTGCCCTCCTCAATACCCACCACCAGGCCA
>NW_027998814.1:0-200 GCF_054177405.1 Leptonychotes weddellii
GGCGCCTGGGTGGCTCAGTTGGTTAAGCGACTGCCTTCGGCTCAGGTCATGATCCTGGAGTCCTGGGATCGAGTCCCGCATCGGGCTCCCTGCTCGGCAGGGAGTCTGCTTCTCCCTCTGACCCTCCTCCCTCTCATGCTCTCTGTCTCTCATTCTCTCTGTCTCAAATAAATAAATAAAATCTTTAAAAAAAAAAAAAA
>NW_027998815.1:0-200 GCF_054177405.1 Leptonychotes weddellii
ATTTTTTTTTTTAAAGATTTTATTTATTTATTTGACAGAGAAAGACACAGCGAGAGAGGGAACACAAACGGGGAGTGGGAGAGGGAGAAGCAGACTCCCTGCCGAGCAGGGAGCCCGATGCGGGACTCGATCCCGGGACTCCAGGATCATGACCTGAGCCGAAGGCAGTCGCTTAACCAACTGAGCCACCCAGGCGCCCC
>NW_027998816.1:0-200 GCF_054177405.1 Leptonychotes weddellii
CGGGCGCCTGGGTGGCTCAGTTGGTTAAGCGACTGCCTTCGGCTCAGGTCATGATCCTGGAGTCCCGGGATCGAGTCCCGCATCGGGCTCCCTGCTCGGCAGGGAGTCTGCTTCTCCCTCTCCCACTCCCCGTTTGTGTTCCCTCTCTCGCTGTGTCTTTCTCTGTCAAATAAATAAATAAAATCTTTAAAAAAAAAAAA
>NW_027998817.1:0-200 GCF_054177405.1 Leptonychotes weddellii
GGGCGCCTGGGTGGCTCAGTTGGTTAAGCGACTGCCTTCGGCTCAGGTCATGATCCTGGAGTCCCGGGATCGAGTCCCGCATCGGGCTCCCTGCTCGGCAGGGAGTCTGCTTCTCCCTCTGACCCTCCTCCCTCTCATGCTCTCTGTCTCTCATTCTCTCTGTCTCAAATAAATAAATAAAATCTTTAAAAAAAAAAATA
>NW_027998818.1:0-1007 GCF_054177405.1 Leptonychotes weddellii
GATCACATCCTAGGTCATAAATCAGGTCTCAACCGGTACCAAAAGTTTGGGATCATTCCATGCCTATTTCAGACCACAATGCTTTGATACTACAACTCAATCACAAGAGGAAAGTCGGAAAGAACTATAAATACATGGAGGCTAAAGAGCATCCTACTGAAGAATGAATGGGTCAACCAGGAAATTAAAGAAGAATTAAAAAAATACATGGAAACCAATGAAAATAAAAACACAACTATTCAAAATCTTTGGGATGCAGCAAAGGCAGTCCTAAGAGGAAAGTATATAGCAATACAAGGTTTCTCGAGAAACAAGAAAGGTCTCAAGTATACAACCTAACCCTACACCTAAAGGAACTGGAGAAAGAACAGCAAATAAAACCTAAACCCAGCAGGAGAAGAGAAATAATAAAGATCAGAGCAGAAATCAATGAAATAGAAACTAAAACAACAGTAGAACAGAAAAACGAAACAAGGAGCTGGTTCTTTGAACGAATTAACAAGATTGATAAACCTCTGGCCAGACATATCAAAAAGAAAAGAGAAATGACCCAAATCAACAAAATCATGAATGAAAGAGGAGAGATCACAACCAACACCAAAGGAATACAAACAATTATAAGAACATATTATGAACAACTCTATGCCAGCAAATTAGATAACCTGGAAGAAATGGATGCATTCCTAGAGATATATCACCTACCAAAACTGAACCAGGAAGAAATAGAAAACCAGAACAGACCTATAACCATTAAGGAAATTGAAGCAGTCATCAAAAATCTACCAACAGACAAAAGCACAGGGCCAGGTGGCTTCCCAGGGGAATTCTACCAAACATTTCAAGAAGAATTAATACCTATTCTTCTGAAACTGTTCCAAAAAATAGAAATGGAAGGAAAACTTCCAAACTCATTTTATGAGGCCAGCATTACCTTGATCCCAAAACCAGACAAAGACCCCATCAAAAAGGAGAATTACAGACCAATATCCCTGATGAACATGGATGCA
>NW_027998819.1:0-200 GCF_054177405.1 Leptonychotes weddellii
GCGCCTGGGTGGCTCAGTCGTTAAGCGTCTGCCTTCGGCTCAGGTCATGATCCCAGGGTCCTGGGATCGAGTCCCACATCAGGCTCCCTGCTCGGCAGGAAGCCTGCTTCTCGCTCTCCCACTCCCCCTGCTTGTGTTCCTGCTCTCACTATCTCTCTCTCTGTCAAATAAATAAATAAAATCTTTAAAAAAAAAAAAAA
>NW_027998820.1:0-200 GCF_054177405.1 Leptonychotes weddellii
AGAGACGATGGACACTGAAAAACAAACTGAGGGTTCTAGAGGGGAGGGGGGTGGGAGGATGGGTTGGCCTGGTGGTGGGTATTGAGGAGGGCACGTTCTGCATGGAGCACTGGGTGTTGTGCACGAACAATGAATCATGGAACACTTCATCTAGAACTAATGATGTAATGTATGGGGATTAACATAAGAATAAAAAAAAA
>NW_027998821.1:0-200 GCF_054177405.1 Leptonychotes weddellii
GGCGCCTGGGTGGCTCAGTTGGTTAAGCGACTGCCTTCGGCTCAGGTCATGATCCTGGAGTCCCTGGATCGAGTCCCGCATCGGGCTCCCTGCTCGGCGGGGAGTCTGCTTCTCCCTCTCCCACTCCCCGTTTGTGTTCCCTCTCTCGCTGTGTCTTTCTCTGTCAAATAAATAAAATCTTTAAAAAAAAAAAAAAAAAA
>NW_027998822.1:0-200 GCF_054177405.1 Leptonychotes weddellii
TGGGGCGCCTGGGTGGCTCAGTTGGTTAAGCGACTGCCTTCGGCTCAGGTCATGATCCTGGAGTCCCTGGATCGAGTCCCGCATCGGGCTCCCTGCTCGGCAGGGAGCCTGCTTCTCCCTCTGATCCTCCCCCCTCTCATGTGCTCTCTCTCTCTCATTCTCTCTGTCTCAAATAAATAAATAAAATCTTTAAAAAAAAA
>NW_027998823.1:0-200 GCF_054177405.1 Leptonychotes weddellii
GGGCGCCTGGGTGGCTCAGTTGGTTAAGCGACTGCCTTCGGCTCAGGTCATGATCCTGGAGTCCCGGGATCGAGTCCCGCATCGGGCTCCCTGCTCAGCAGGGGGTCTGCTTCTCCCTCTGCCCTCTTCCCTCTCGTGGTCTCTGTCTCTCATTCTCTCTCTCTCAAATAAATAAATAAAATCTTTAAAAAAAAAAAAAA
>NW_027998824.1:0-200 GCF_054177405.1 Leptonychotes weddellii
CCTGGAAGGTGAGGAATGGCAGCAACTGTCCCTTCAGAAGACAGTTTGGCCATTTTCTCCAAACCTAAATAAGTCTCATGTTAAGATCCAACAACTGCACTTCTAGTATTTAGACTACTGCTTTGAAAAACTATTTCCAAACAAAACCTCACATGCAGTTATGCGCACTAGCTCTATTCATAATGGTTACAAACTTAAAG
>NW_027998825.1:0-200 GCF_054177405.1 Leptonychotes weddellii
CGCCTGGGTGGCTCAGTCGTTAAGCGTCTGCCTTCGGCTCAGGTCATGATCCCAGGGTCCTGGGATCGAGTCCCACATCGGGCTCCCTCCTCGGGGGGAAGCCTGCTTCTCCCTCTCCCCCTCCCGCTGCTTGTGTTCCTGCTCTCGCTATCTCTGTCTCTGTCAAATAAATAAATAAAATCTTTAAAAAAAAAAAAAAA
>NW_027998826.1:0-200 GCF_054177405.1 Leptonychotes weddellii
CCTGGGTGGCTCAGTTGGTTAAGTGACTGCCTTCGGCTCAGGTCATGATCCTGGAGTCCCTGGATCGAGTCCCGCATCGGGCTCCCTGCTCGGCAGGGAGTCTGCTTCTCCCTCTGACCCTCCCGACCCTCCCCCCTCTCATGCTCTCTCTCTCTCAGTCTCTCTCTCTCAGATAAATAAATAAAATCTTAAAAAAAAAA
>NW_027998827.1:0-200 GCF_054177405.1 Leptonychotes weddellii
ACTCTGGTATTTCACTTTTCTGTGCTCTAGCCAGAAATATGGAACTTTAGCCACTCTACCTACCATGTACTTCCTATGACTTTGCCAGCACCAGGGACATCACAGAATAGAATAACTAAAGCTCCAGCTTTTTGGCCAAGAGGAGGACAAGAAAAAAAACAAAAACACAACTGGGGTTTTCTTCACCCTCTTGGGGCCAC
>NW_027998828.1:0-200 GCF_054177405.1 Leptonychotes weddellii
CTCTCGAATAAATAAATAAAATCTTTAAAAAATTATTCAATAACACTGGAAAATAATCACAGAATAATATTAAGGTAAAACTATTGGCTACAAAATTGAAATAAAATAAAAATTTTATAAATGTGTAAATAATGGAAGAAAACACTCCAGAATATATTTAGTAGTCTTTCTGGATAGTTAAATTATAGATAATTTTTTTC
>NW_027998829.1:0-1007 GCF_054177405.1 Leptonychotes weddellii
TTGTCAATTTCTTCCTGTTTCAGTCTTGGCAGCTTATAGGTTTCCAGGAAGGCCTCCATTTCACCTAGATTGCTCAGTTTATTGGCATATAGTTGTTGATAATAATTTCTAATAATTGTTTCTATTTCCTTGGTGTTAGTCATGATCTCTCCCCTTTCATTCATAATTTTATTAATTTGGGTCCTTTCTCTTTTCTTTTGGATAAGTCTGGCCAGTGGTTTATCAATCTTATTAATTCTTTCAAAGAACCAACTACTGTGTTTCTGGTTTCTAATTCATTGATTTCTCCTCTAATTTTAATGATTTCTCTTCTAATGCGTGGCTTAGGCGTCATTTGTAGCTTTTTCTCTAGTTCTTTAAGGTGTAGAGTTAGTTGGTGAATTCGGGATTTTTTTATTTTTTTGAATGAGGCTTGGATGGCTATGTATTTCCCTCTTGGTACTGCCTTTGCAGTATCCCATGGGTTTTGGACCAATGTGTTTTCATTCGCATTGATTTCCATGAATTGTTTAAGTTCTTTTTTGATTTCCTGGTTGACCCAAACATTTTTGAGCAGAGTGGTCTCTAGCTTCCAAGTGTTTGAATTTCTGCCAATTTTTTTCTTGTGATTGAGTTCCAGTTTTAAAGCATTGTGGTCTGAGAATATGCAGGAAATAATCTCAATCTTTTGGTATCGGTTGAGACCTGATTTGTGACCCAGTATGTGGTCTATTCTGGAGAAAGTTCCATGTGTGCTCGAGAAGAATGAGTATTATGTTGCTTTAGGGTGGAATGTTTTGTATATATCTATGCGGTCCATCTGGTCCAGTGTATCATTCAAAGCTCTTGTTTCCTTGTTGATTTTCTGCTTAGATGATCTGTCCATTGCTGAGAGTGGAGTATTGAGGTCTCCTACAATTAACGTATTGTTATCAATATGACTCTTTATTTTGGTTAACAGTTGGCTTATGTAGATGGCTGCTCCCATGTTGGGGGCATAGATATTTACAATTGTTAGATCTTCTTGT
>NW_027998830.1:0-200 GCF_054177405.1 Leptonychotes weddellii
CCCCCCCCCTTTTTTTAAATTACTAAATACACTTCTCAAGTATATACTCCTAAATTTGGAACATAACTGTCCCACCTACTGTGGGATAAACTCAGTCACAATCATTGATCACTTGATACTGTAAGCCTTCAGTGGACTACTGGGGCAATGTTTGAAAACTTTTAAAGTATCCCTTCTCTAAATAATAATCCTGTGTCTTA
>NW_027998831.1:0-200 GCF_054177405.1 Leptonychotes weddellii
CGGGCGCCTGGGTGGCTCAGTTGGTTAAGCGACTGCCTTCGGCTCAGGTCATGATCCTGGAGTCCCGGGATCGAGTCCCGCATCGGGCTCCCTGCTCGGCAGGGAGTCTGCTTCTCCCTCTGACCCTCCTCTCTCTCATGCTCTCTGTCTCTCATTCTCTCTGTCTCAAATAAATAAATAAATAAAATCTTTAAAAAAAA
>NW_027998832.1:0-200 GCF_054177405.1 Leptonychotes weddellii
GGCGCCTGGGTGGCTCAGTTGGTTAAGCGACTGCCTTCGGCTCAGGTCATGATCCTGGAGTCCTGGGATCGAGTCCCGCATCGGGCTCCCTGCTCGGCAGGGAGTCTGCTTCTCCCTCTGACCCTCCTCCCTCTCATGCTCTCTGTCTCTCATTCTCTCTCTCTCAAATAAATAAATAAAATCTTTAAAAAAAAAAAAAA
>NW_027998833.1:0-200 GCF_054177405.1 Leptonychotes weddellii
AATTTTTTTTTTTTAAAGATTTTATTTATTTATTTGACAGAGACAGAGATAGCGAGAGCAGGAACACAAGCAGCGGGAGTGGGAGAGGGAGAGCAGGCTTCCCGCCGAGGAGGGAACCCGATGTGGGACTCGATCCCAGGACCCTGGGATCATGACCTGAGCCGAAGGCAGACGCTTAACGACTGAGCCACCCAGGCGCC
>NW_027998834.1:0-200 GCF_054177405.1 Leptonychotes weddellii
GGCGCCTGGGTGGCTCAGTTGGTTAAGCGACTGCCTTCGGCTCAGGTCATGATCCTGGAGTCCCGGGATCGAGTCCCGCATCGGGCTCCCTGCTCAGCAGGGAGTCTGCTTCTCCCTCTGACCCTCCTCCCTCTCATGCTCTCTGTCTCTCATTCTCTCTCTCTCAAATAAATAAATAAAATCTTTAAAAAAAAAAAAAA
>NW_027998835.1:0-200 GCF_054177405.1 Leptonychotes weddellii
AGTTTGTAGGTGTTCAGAATGGTTTGATCCCTATCCAGCTGAATTCCTGAGAGGAGACGAAATCCAGGTCTCCTACTCCTCCGCCATCTTGCTCCGCTCCCCCATTTTTTATAAATAGATAGCTTATATTTAATTCTTTTTATCCAATAACAATCTCTACCTTTTAACTAAGGTGTTTAGACCATTTACATTAATGTGAT
>NW_027998836.1:0-200 GCF_054177405.1 Leptonychotes weddellii
GGGGGCGCCTGGGTGGCTCAGTTGGTTAAGCGACTGCCTTCGGCTCAGGTCATGATCCTGGAGTCCCGGGATCGAGTCCCGCATCGGGCTCCCTGCTCGGCAGGGAGTCTGCATCTCCCTCTGACCCTCCTCCCTCTCATGCTCTCTGTCTCTCATTCTCTCTGTCTCAAAATAAATAAATAAAAATCTTTAAAAAAAAA
>NW_027998837.1:0-200 GCF_054177405.1 Leptonychotes weddellii
AAAGAGGGGCGCCTGGGTGGCTCAGTTGGTTAAGCGACTGCCTTCGGCTCAGGTCATGATCCTGGAGTCCCGGGATCGAGTCCCGCATCGGGCTCCCTGCTCGGCAGGGAGTCTGCTTCTCCCTCTGACCCTCCTCCCTCTCATGCTCTCTGTCTCTCATTCTCTCTCTCTCAAATAAATAAATAAAATCTTTAAAAAAA
>NW_027998838.1:0-200 GCF_054177405.1 Leptonychotes weddellii
CTGGGTGGCTCAGTTGGTTAAGCGACTGCCTTCGGCTCAGGTCATGATCCTGGAGTCCCGGGATCGAGTCCCACATCGGGCTCCCTGCTCGGCAGGGAGTCTGCTTCTCCCTCTGACCCTCCTCCCTCTCATGCTCTCTGTCTCTCATTCTCTCTGTCTCAAATAAATAAATAAAATCTTTAAAAAAAAAAAAAAAGAAA
>NW_027998839.1:0-200 GCF_054177405.1 Leptonychotes weddellii
AAGGGCGCCTGGGTGGCTCAGATGGTTAAGCGTCTGCCTTCGGCTCAGGTCATGATCCCAGGGTCCTGGGATCGAGTCCCGCATCGGGCTCCCGGCTCAGCGGGGAGCCTGCTTCTCCCTCTGACCCTCTCCCCTCTCATGCTGTTTCTCTCTCGCTCGCTCTCTAAAAAATAAATAAAATCTTTAAAAAAAAAAAAAAA
>NW_027998840.1:0-1007 GCF_054177405.1 Leptonychotes weddellii
GGATTTGCCTGTGTGTCCTCTGCCCTAGGAGTGAGGCCGTCTGTCACCACTATTTAATTAAACTGGCCACTCCGTCTCCAGAGACTCTTCGGTCGTCACTGGCCACCACATGTGGGACAGCTCGGTGATATCACCCTGTGAGGAGGCATCTGTGCCCATCGGGGGGGCGGGGGGCATCCGACGGGGTGGGCCTTGGGTTTCCTGAGGCAGGCACGCAGCTATCGTTGTCATGGGCTTCATCCCCAGTCGTTTTGAAAGTTGGTCACATCCATGCCTTCCTTGATCCTCAGATCCCCTTTAGAGGTCATCTTGTGGTCCCCATATATTTATGTGGAAGGAAACTGAGTTCAGAGGGAAGTCCTTTACCCACGTCACAGAGGACAAGAGCAAATGTCACGTCCAGACCTGACTCAGATCTCCGGCTCCACATCGAGGATGGGAGCATCCTCAAGTCCTGTTCCCCAGGACAACTCACCCAAAGCCACACGTGGAACTGAGCAGAAATCTAGTTCTGCAACCTCAGTCTATCTGGGAAAGGACCACACTGCCCACCGTGGTTTTTTTTTAAACTTCAGCAAAACACAGTGGTATAAAATATAAAGTAAAAAAATGTGACATATCAAGAAATAGAAAGTAGGGGCGCCTGGATGGCTCAATCAGTTAAGTGGCTGCCTTCGGCTCAGGTCATGATCCCAGAATCCTGGGATCGAGCCCTACATCGGGCTCCCTGCTCAGCCGGAAGCCTGCTTCTCCCTCTGCCTGCCACTTCCCCTGCTTGTGCTCTCTCTCTCTCAAATAAATAAATAAAATCTTAAAAAAAAAAAAAAGAAATAGAAAGTAGACAGTGAAGTACAAAGAAAAAAGGAAAAGTTACTCCTAACTACACCACTCAGTAATACCCACTGTTTACCATTTTAGAGTATTTTTCCAGACTTTTCTCTGTATATACAATAATTATATTCTTTACTAGAATGGAATCATACTATATTTACTGTTTGTAACTTGCT
>NW_027998841.1:0-200 GCF_054177405.1 Leptonychotes weddellii
CGCCTGGGTGGCTCAGTTGGTTAAGCGACTGCCTTCGGCTCAGGTCATGATCCTGGAGTCCCTGGATCGAGTCCCGCATCGGGCTCCCTGCTCGGCAGGGAGTCTGCTTCTCCCTCTGACCCTCCTCCCTCTCATGCTCTCTGTCTCTCATTCTCTCTCTCTCAAATAAATAAATAAAATCTTTAAAAAAAAAAAAAAGA
>NW_027998842.1:0-200 GCF_054177405.1 Leptonychotes weddellii
GGGCGCCTGGGTGGCTCAGTTGGTTAAGCGACTGCCTTCGGCTCAGGTCATGATCCTGGAGTCCCTGGATCGAGTCCCGCATCGGGCTCCCTGCTCGGCAGGGAGTCTGCTTCTCCCTCTGACCCTCCTCCCTCTCATGCTCTCTGTCTCTCATTCTCTCTGTCTCAAATAAATAAATAAAATCTTTAAAAAAAAAAATA
>NW_027998843.1:0-200 GCF_054177405.1 Leptonychotes weddellii
GGGCGCCTGGGTGGCTCAGTTGGTTAAGCGACTGCCTTCGGCTCAGGTCATGATCCTGGAGTCCCAGGATCGAGTCCCGCATCGGGCTCCCTGCTCGGCAGGGAGTCTGCTTCTCCCTCTGACCCTCCTCCCTCTCATGCTCTCTGTCTCTCATTCTCTCTGTCTCAAATAAATAAATAAAATCTTTAAAAAAAAAAAAA
>NW_027998844.1:0-200 GCF_054177405.1 Leptonychotes weddellii
ATATGTTAAGAAAAAAAAAAGAAGAAGAAGAAGGTAGCGGGAGGGGAGGAATGAAGCGGGGGAAATCGGAGGGGTGGACGAACCATGAGAGACGATGGACTCTGAAAAACAAACTGAGGGTTCTAGAGGGGAGGGGGGTGGGAGGATGGGTTGGCCTGGTGGTGGGTATTGAGGAGGGCACGTTCTGCATGGAGCACTGG
>NW_027998845.1:0-200 GCF_054177405.1 Leptonychotes weddellii
GGGCGCCTGGGTGGCTCAGATGGTTAAGCATCTGCCTTCGACTCAGGTCATGATCCCAGGGTCCTGGGATCGAGTCCCACATCGGGCTCCCCGCTCAGCGGGGAGCCTGCTTCTCCCTCTGACCCTCTCCCCTCTCATGCTGTTTCTCTCTCGCTCACTCTCTAAAAAATAAATAAAATCTTTAAAAAAAAAAAAAAAAA
>NW_027998846.1:0-200 GCF_054177405.1 Leptonychotes weddellii
ATGTGGAAGTTCTAAAGACAGCTCAGCTGAGCTGGAGTAACCAGTAGGCAAAGGAGATGCAGAGGGTTGTTTTGGAGAGACTGGGAGTTTAGACCGGTGAGCACCTATAAGAAATTATATTTACCAGGTAATTAAAATTGAATTTTCCTATAGTTTAGAGTTTTGATTCCTAATAAACATGCAAATCGACCTGGAAGGGG
>NW_027998847.1:0-200 GCF_054177405.1 Leptonychotes weddellii
GTGTGGAAGTTCTAAAGACAGCTCAGCTGAGCTGGAGTAACCAGTAGGCAAAGGAGATGCAGAGGGTTGTTTTGGAGAGACTGGGAGTTTAGACCGGTGAGCACCTATAAGAAATTATATTTACCAGGTAATTAAAATTGAATTTTCCTATAGTTTAGAGTTTTGATTCCTAATAAACATGCAAATCGACCTGGAAGGGA
>NW_027998848.1:0-200 GCF_054177405.1 Leptonychotes weddellii
CAAATCAATCAATGTGATAGAACACATTAATAAGAGGAGGGAGAAGAACCATATGGTCCTCTCAATTGATGCAGAAAAAGCATTTGACAAAATACAACATCCTTTCCTGATTAAAACTCTCCAGAGTATAGGGATAGAGGGAACATTCCTCAAGCTCATAAAATCCATCTATGAAAAACCCACAGCGAATATCATCCTCA
>NW_027998849.1:0-200 GCF_054177405.1 Leptonychotes weddellii
CTCTGTCCTCTCTGAATCTATTCCCGTCGTAGGGACTTAGTGGCCAGCTCCAGATCTGCATATTCACTAGGGCCTTTGGAGGGTCCTGAAGGGGGAGAGGGGGAGGTAGCGGAGGGGAGCGCCGGGAAGAGGGTGCCCGAGGAATTGGGACTGGAAGCTAAGCCCCCGCTCCCAGCACTACTCCCCCCCCCCCCCCCCCC
>NW_027998850.1:0-200 GCF_054177405.1 Leptonychotes weddellii
GGCGCCTGGGTGGCTCAGTTGGTTAAGCGACTGCCTTCGGCTCAGGTCATGATCCTGGAGTCCCTGGATCGAGTCCCGCATCGGGCTCCCTGCTCGGCAGGGAGTCTGCTTCTCCCTCTCCCACTCCCCGTTTGTGTTCCCTCTCTCGCTGTGTCTTTCTCTGTCAAATAAATAAAATCTTTAAAAAAAAAAAAAAAAAA
>NW_027998851.1:0-1007 GCF_054177405.1 Leptonychotes weddellii
GTTGAGTTTGATAAGTTCTTTATAGATTTTGGATACTAGCCCTTTATCTGATATGTCATTTGCAAATATCTTCTCCCATTCTGTCGGTTGTCTTTTGGTTTTGTTGACTGTTTCTTTTGCTGTGCAAAAGCTTTTTATCTTGATGAGGTCCCAATAGTTCATTTTTGCCCTTACTTCCCTTGCCTTTGGCGATGTTTCTAGGAAGAAGTTGCTGCGGCTGAGGTCAAAGAGGTTGCTGCCTGTATTCTCCTTTAGGATTTTGATGGACTCCTGTCTCACATTTAGGTCTTTCAACCATTTGGAGTCTATTTTTGTGTGTGGTGTAAGGAAATGGTCCAGTTTCATTCTTCTGTGTGTGGCTGTCCAATTTTCACAACACCATTTGTTGAAGAGACTGTCTTTTTTCCATTGGACATTGTTTCCTGCTTTGTCCAAGATGAGTTGACCACAGAGTTGAGGGTCCATTTCTGGGCTCCTATTCTGTTCCATTGATCGATGTATCTGTTTTTGTGCCAGTACCATACTGTCTTGATGATGACAGCTTTGTAATGGAGCTTGAAGTCCAGAATTGTGATGCCACCAGCTTTGCTTTTCTTTTTCAACATTCCTCTGGCTATTCCAGGTCTTTTCTGGTTCCATACAAATTTTAGGATGATTTGTTCCATTTCTTTGAAAAAAGTGGATGGTATTTTGATGGGGATTGCATTGAATGTGTAGATTGCTCTAGGTGGCATTGCATTCTTCACAATATTTGTTCTTCCAATCCATGAACATGGAACGTTTTTCCACTTCTTTGTGTCTTCTTCAGTTTCTTTCATGAGTATTTTATAGTTTTCTGAGTACAGATTCTTTGCCTCTTTGGTTAGATTTATTCCTAGGTATCTTATGGTTTTGGGTGCAATTGTAAATGGGATCGACTCCTTAATTTCTCTTTCTTCTGTCTTGTTGTTGGTGTATAGGAATGCCACTGATTTCTGTGCATTGATTTTATATCCTGCCACTTTACT
>NW_027998852.1:0-200 GCF_054177405.1 Leptonychotes weddellii
GAGGGGCGCCTGGGTGGCTCAGTCGTTAAGCGTCTGCCTTCGGCTCAGGTCATGATCCCAGGGTCCTGGGATCGAGCCCCGCATCGGGCTCCCTGCTCCGCGGGAAGCCTGCTTCTCCCTCTCCCACTCCCCCTGCTTGTGTTCCCTCTCTCGCTGTGTCTCTCTCTGTCAAATAAATAAATAAAATCTTTAAAAAAAAA
>NW_027998853.1:0-200 GCF_054177405.1 Leptonychotes weddellii
GGCGCCTGGGTGGCTCAGTTGGTTAAGCGACTGCCTTCGGCTCAGGTCATGATCCTGGAGTCCCGGGATCGAGTCCCGCATCGGGCTCCCTGCTCAGCGGGGAGTCTGCTTCTCCCTCTGACCCTCCTCCCTCTCATGCTCTCTGTCTCTCATTCTCTCTGTCTCAAATAAATAAATAAAATCTTTAAAAAAAAAAAAAA
>NW_027998854.1:0-200 GCF_054177405.1 Leptonychotes weddellii
TGGGCGCCTGGGTGGCTCAGTTGGTTAAGCAACTGCCTTCAGCTCAGGTCATGATCCCAGGGTCCTGGGATCGAGTCCCGCATCGGGCTCCCTGCTCTGCAGGGAGCCTGCTTCTCCCTCTCCCACTCCCCCTGCTTGTGTTCCCTCTCTCGCTGTGTCTCTCTCTGTCAAATAAATAAATAAAATCTTTAAAAAAAAAA
>NW_027998855.1:0-200 GCF_054177405.1 Leptonychotes weddellii
GCGCCTGGGTGGCTCAGTTGGTTAAGCGACTGCCTTCGGCTCAGGTCATGATCCTGGAGTCCCGGGATCGAGTCCCGCATCGGGCTCCCTGCTCGGCAGGGAGTCTGCTTCTCCCTCTGACCTTCCTCCCTCTCATGCTCTCTGTCTCTCATTCTCTCTCTCTCAAATAAATAAATAAAATCTTTAAAAAAAAAAAAAAA
>NW_027998856.1:0-200 GCF_054177405.1 Leptonychotes weddellii
ACTCTGAAAAACAAACTGAGGGTTCTAGAGGGGAGGGGGGTGGGAGGATGGGTTAGCCTGGTGGTGGGTATTGAGGAGGGCACATTCTGCATGGAGCACTGGGTGTTATGCACAAACAATGAATCATGGAACACTTCATCTAAAACTAATGATGTAATGTATGGGGATTAACATAAGAATAAAAAAAATAAATAAATAAA
>NW_027998857.1:0-200 GCF_054177405.1 Leptonychotes weddellii
TATAGGGCGCCTGGGTGGCTCAGTTGGTTAAGCGACTGCCTTCGGCTCAGGTCATGATCCTGGAGTCCCGGGATCGAGTCCCGCATCGGGCTCCCTGCTCGGCAGGGAGTCTGCTTCTCCCTCTCCCACTCCCCGTTTGTGTTCCCTCTCTCGCTGTGTCTTTCTCTGTCAAATAAATAAATAAAATCTTTAAAAAAAAA
>NW_027998858.1:0-200 GCF_054177405.1 Leptonychotes weddellii
GGCGCCTGGGTGGCTCAGTTGGTTAAGCGACTGCCTTCGGCTCAGGTCATGATCCTGGAGTCCTGGGATCGAGTCCCGCATCGGGCTCCCTGCTCGGCGGGGAGTCTGCTTCTCCCTCTGACCCTCCTCCCTCTCATGCTCTCTGTCTCTCATTCTCTCTCTCTCAAATAAATAAATAAAATCTTTAAAAAAAAAAAAAA
>NW_027998859.1:0-200 GCF_054177405.1 Leptonychotes weddellii
ATCTTTTTTTTTTTTTTTAAAGATTTTATTTATTTATTTGAGACAGAGAGAATGAGAAACAGAGCATGAGAGGGAGGAGGGTCAGAGGGAGAAGCAGACTCCCCGCCGAGCAGGGAGCCCGATGTGGGACTCGATCCCGGGACTCCAGGATCATGACCTGAGCCGAAGGCAGTCGCTTAACCAACTGAGCCACCCAGGCG
>NW_027998860.1:0-200 GCF_054177405.1 Leptonychotes weddellii
GGCGCCTGGGTGGCTCAGTTGGTTAAGCGACTGCCTTCGGCTCAGGTCATGATCCTGGAGTCCCGGGATCGAGTCCCGCATCGGGCTCCCTGCTCAGCGGGGAGTCTGCTTCTCCCTCTGACCCTCCTCCCTCTCATGCTCTCTGTCTCTCATTCTCTCTCTCTCAAATAAATAAATAAAATCTTTAAAAAAAAAAAAAA
>NW_027998861.1:0-200 GCF_054177405.1 Leptonychotes weddellii
AAAAAAAATGATAATGATACAAAGATAGAGTATTCACTAAATTTAATCTTCTAAATTTAGTGCTAATTGTTTTTCCCTAGGGATTCAAATTTTGAACAACTAGAAAAATGAATGACTTAAATTTTCAAATAAGATTTTCAATACGTGTAATAAAATTCTATACTGATAAAAATTGGAAAATAAGAATTATTTTCAGTATA
>NW_027998862.1:0-1007 GCF_054177405.1 Leptonychotes weddellii
AAGAAAGCTGGGGTAGCAATTCTTATATCACACAAATTAGATTTTAAGCTAAAGACTGTAGTTAGAGACACAGAAGGACACTATATCATTCTTAAAGGGTCTATCCAACAAGAAGATCTAACAATTGTAAATATCTATGCCCCCAACATGGGAGCAGCCATCTATATAAGCCAACTGTTAACCAAAATAAAGAGTCATATTGATAACAATACGTTAATTGTAGGAGACCTCAATACTCCACTTTCAGCAATAGACAGATCATCTAAGCAGAAAATCCACAAAGAAACAAGAGCTTTGAATGACACACTTGACCAGATGGACCTCATAGATATATACAGAACATTCCACCCTAACGCAACAGAATACTCATTCTTCTCAAGCGCTCATGGAACTTTCTCCAGAATAGACCACATACTGGGTCACAAATCAGGTCTCAACTGAGAGCAAAAGATTGAGATTATTCCCTGCATATTCTCAGACCACAATGCTCTAAAACTGGAACTCAATCACAAGAAAAAATTTGGCAGAAATTCAAACACTTGGAAGCTAAAGACCTCTCTGCTCAAGAATGTTTGGGTTAACCAGGAAATCAAAGAAGAACTTAAACAGTTCATGGAAACCAATGAGAACGAAAACACATCAGTCCAAAACCTATGGGATACTGCAAAGGTGGTCCTAACGGGGAAATACAAGGCCATCCAAGCCTCACTCAAAAAAATAGAAAAAGCCCAAATTCACCAACTAACTCTACACCTTAAAGAACTAGAGTAAAAGCAACAAATATTAGCCACGCACTAGAAGAGAAATAATTAAGATTAGAGCAGAGATCAATGAATTAGGAACCAGAAACACAGTAGAGCAGATCAACGAAACTAGAAGCCGGTTCTTTGAAAGAATTAATAAGATCGATAAACCACTGGCCGGACTTATACAAAAGAAAGGAGAAAGGACCCAAATTAATAAAATTATGAATGAAAGGGGAGAGATCACGACTAACACAAAAGAAA
>NW_027998863.1:0-200 GCF_054177405.1 Leptonychotes weddellii
GGCACAAAAACAGACACATAGATCAATGGAACAGAATAGAGAGCCCAGAAATGGACCCTCAACTCTATGGTCAACTCATCTTCGACAAAGCAGGAAAGAATGTCCAATGGAACAAAGACAGTCTCTTCAACAAATGGTGTTGGGAAAATTGGATAGCCACATGCAGAAGAATGAAACTGGACCATTTCCTTACACCACAC
>NW_027998864.1:0-200 GCF_054177405.1 Leptonychotes weddellii
GGGCGCCTGGGTGGCTCAGTTGGTTAAGCGACTGCCTTCGGCTCAGGTCATGATCCTGGAGTCCCTGGATCGAGTCCCGCATCGGGCTCCCTGCTCGGCAGGGAGCCTGCTTCTCCCTCTGACCCTCCCCCCTCTCATGTGCTCTCTCTCTCTCATTCTCTCTGTCTCAAATAAATAAATAAAATCTTAAAAAAAAAAAA
>NW_027998865.1:0-200 GCF_054177405.1 Leptonychotes weddellii
CTCCATAAGTCTGTACTATTAATATGAGGGAGGGGCATCCCCATATGCTCTTGTTGGGATTCTAAAGATATATACTCTTTTTTAATTGAAAAATAACATACAGCATTGTATTAGTTTTAGGTATACAACACAGTGATATATGTATATATTGCAAAATGATTATCACAAGTTTAGTTAACATCTCATCACCACACAGTTAA
>NW_027998866.1:0-200 GCF_054177405.1 Leptonychotes weddellii
ATAATCACCACTGGCTGTTATCCCTGATGGGGTGTTTTTGTTTCTCCTATATTCTTTTTGTTTTTTAATTTTTTTATTCTTATATTATCCCCATAATTACATCATTAGTTTTAGATGTAGTGTTCCATGATTCATTGTTTGTGCATAACACCCAGTGCTCCATGCAGAATGTGCCCTCCTCAATACCCATCACCAGGCTC
>NW_027998867.1:0-200 GCF_054177405.1 Leptonychotes weddellii
CTTCTTTTTTTTTTTTTTAAAGATTTTATTTATTTATTTGAGACAGAGAGAATGAGAGAGACAGAGAGCACATGAGAGGGGGGAGGGTCAGAGGGAGAAGCAGGCTCCCTGCCGAGCAGGGAGCCCGATGCGGGACTCGATCCAGGGACTCCAGGATCATGACCTGAGCCGAAGGCAGTCGCTTAACCAACTGAGCCACC
>NW_027998868.1:0-200 GCF_054177405.1 Leptonychotes weddellii
ATTTTTTTTTATTCTTATGTTAATCCCCATACATTACATCATTAGTTCTAGATGAAGTGTTCCATGATTCATTGTTTGTGCATAACACCCAGTGCTCCATGCAGAACGTGCCCTCCTCAATACCCACCACCAGGCCAACCCATCCTCCCACCCCCCTCCCCTCTAGAACCCTCAGTTTGTTTTTCAGAGTCCATCGTCTC
>NW_027998869.1:0-200 GCF_054177405.1 Leptonychotes weddellii
CTATAATGATGGTTCCTGGAGACCAGAGGCTGTGCTTCATTCATTGCTGTCTCTCCAGTGCTTAGAACAGTGCTTGGCAAGTTCATTGACTGAGTGGCAATAGCTGGAGATTCTTTCTTTAAAATTTATCTTATCTTTTGCTTTTGTGACGGAACTACCATTTTATTCTAGGCCAATTATTTGTTTATTACAGATCTGTA
>NW_027998870.1:0-200 GCF_054177405.1 Leptonychotes weddellii
ATCACCATCACCATCATCACCATCATCACCATCACCATCATCACCATCATCATCATCATCACCATCATCACCGTCACCACCACCATCATCACCATCATCATCACCATCACCACCATCACCATCACCATCATCATCACCATCAACATCATCATCATCACCATCATCATCATCACCACCATCATCATCATCACCATCATCAC
>NW_027998871.1:0-200 GCF_054177405.1 Leptonychotes weddellii
GGTGCCTGGGTGGCTCAGTTGGTTAAGCGACTGCCTTCGGCTCAGGTCATGATCCTGGAGTCCCAGGATCGAGTCCCACATCGGGCTCCCTGCTCAGCAGGGGGTCTGCTTCTCCCTCTGCCCTCTTCCCTCTCGTGCTCTCTGTCTCTCATTCTCTCTCTCTCAAATAAATAAATAAAATCTTTAAAAAAAAAAAAAAA
>NW_027998872.1:0-200 GCF_054177405.1 Leptonychotes weddellii
AGGGCGCCTGGGTGGCTCAGTTGGTTAAGCGACTGCCTTCGGCTCAGGTCATGATCCTGGAGTCCCGGGATCGAGTCCCGCATCGGGCTCCCTGCTCGGCGGGGAGCCTGCTTCTCCCTCTGACCCTCCCCCCTCTCATGTGCTCTCTCTCTCTCATTCTCTCTGTCTCAAATAAATAAATAAAATCTTTAAAAAAAAAA
>NW_027998873.1:0-537 GCF_054177405.1 Leptonychotes weddellii
GTACGGCACGTCCGCTTCTCAAGGACGCCTATGAGGGGATACATGAGGGTAAACTTCAGTCAAGCTTCTCCCACCAAGTCCTGCACCTTCACAGCAGGCCGAGTAAGAGTGCTGTCAGCCACAGACCGGGCGTCTTTCTGGAATTCACACATAAATATTGGATGTACTGCCAGGAGCCATGAAAACGTGGCTGAGGCCAGAAAGTCTCCTGGGTCACCAGTCTATACCTTCTGACTTGGAGCCTTCTCTTGCCATGGAGCGAGGCCCAGCCCTCATGGCCACAACCCGTTCCTGCCTCCTCTCCCTGGAGGCCAGGCATCTTCCAGAGTTCTCTTATTTTCTCCACTATATCTGTTCCAAATTCCGTCTTAAAAAGGTAGCAAATAAGGGCGCCTGAGTGGCTTGGTCGGTTAAGCGTCTGCCTTCAGCTCAGGTCATGATCTCAGGATCCTGGGATCGAGCCCCACATCAGGCTCCCTGCTCAGTGAGAAGCCTGCTTCTCCCTCTCCCTCTGTCACTCCCCCTGCCTGTGTTCTC
>NW_027998873.1:637-8332 GCF_054177405.1 Leptonychotes weddellii
GATCCGAAGGGGTACATGCACCCCAATGTATATAGCAGCAATGTCTACAATGGTCAAACTATGGAAAGAGCCAAGATGTCCATCAACAGATGAATGGATAAAGAAGAAGTGTTATATATATACAATGGAATATTATGCAGCCATCAAAAAACCCGAAATCTTGCCATTTGCAATGACATGGATGGAACTAGAGGGTATTATGCTAAGCGAAATAAGTCAATCAGAGAAAGACATGTATCATATGACCTCACTGATATGAGGAATTCTTAATCTCAGGAAACAAACTGAGGGTTGCTGGAGTGGGGGTGGTGGGAGGGATGGGGTGCCTGGGTGATAGATATTGGGGAGGTTATGTGCTATGGTGAGCGCTGTGAATTGTGTAAGACTGATGAATCACAGATCTGTACCTCAGAAACAAATAATACATTATATGTTAAAAAAAAAAGATGGTATGAAGGGAAAAATGAAGGGGGAGAAATTGGAGGGGGAGGCAAACCATGAGACACTATGGACTCTGAGAAACAAACTGAGGGTTCTAGAGGGGAGGGGGGTGTGGGAATGGGTTAGCCTGGTGATGGGTATTAAAGAGAGCAGGCATTGAATGGAGCACTGGGTGTTATACACAAACAATGAATCATGGAACACTATATCTAAAAACTAATGATGTAATGTATGGTGATTAACATAACATAATAAAATAAACTTAAAAAAATCAAAACAAGGATATGGTTGTCACGCAGATTTAAGTCAGTGCCTTCTCCACTGATAAGAGTTTCTAGAGATTTGACATCTTCCCCTTCTTGATACAGAGAGGGAGACTTCTTTACAAATGGAGATTTCCCTTATAAATGTAAATGTCTCTTACAAAAGGTAACATTTGCTCATTTCCAGAGCTGTTTTTGTGTCTGCAGTTTGTTAAAAATAACCAGCCTAAAATATTCCTTATGCCATAGGGACATATTTTGGGGTGACAAATTCTGCTTCCTTTTAGTATCTGTAAGGGGATTGGATTATTTAGTATCTTGTGGGGATATACTTTGAGACTATGCAAATATCCTGTTTAGAACTGACCATTTGGAAACACTTTAAATACTGGGGATAAGTTAGATAAACTATGGCATGTACAATGGAATACAGTACTATATATTTATAATATAAAAGAATGCTTAGATTGTGGAAAGATGTTTTTCATGTATTTTTTTTATTACAATGCAGGAAGTACACTATTGTCTTATATTTTACACATACATTTTCCAAACCTGAACAGAGATATATGCTGCTACAGGTTGGATACCCACAAAAACAGACTCTGAAACAGATAATGGCATGAAGTACGTTTATTAGGGTGTACTTTCAAGTTCAACCCCTGAATGTAGGGAAGGAAAGAAACATGATTGGACAGAGGGAGAAGTTGGGCTGAGGGGTAGCCACAACCAGCTCTCATTTGACTCTCTGGGGATGACTTTTGTTAGTTGTTTTGAGCTGAGGAAGGAGATAAGGTGGAGGAAAAGGGGAGCCTTTTAACCACATATCAATCAGTCACGTATGCAGACTGGCCCTGGAAAGGACCTGTGACTTTAGGGTGTCTCTTGTCAGCCAAGGAAATTCCCAAAAAGGGCTGAAAGTTAACAGCCACAACATTTCCAGTACATTGGGAGATAAATTGTTTTGACCTAAAATGGGGATCTGAATGGCACAGCACAGCATCCAAGACACGATGTTACTGATATTATTATTGATTGTTTCTAATTTCTTTTTTTTGCCTCTTTATATTTTATAAATGTTCTATAATAAACACATATCATACTTAAAATTTTTTTAATTCTTTTTTTTTTTTCAAAGAGAAAATTGCTATACTGCTTTGGAAAAGAAATGCTTATGGTCCCAGAATATTGGGGCCAGAATATTGAATATTTCTTTAGAGGTAGAATGGCATAATGAGTTTTGGTGCTGCATGAAACTGGTTTCAGATCCACTCAGGTTTATGGTCTTAAGCCTTAATATCCTTGATATCTTACTTAATATCCTCAGATTTCAGATCATCATTTGTAGTGATGGAAGGCTGAGTGTGTGGTGGAGGGGTACAGATTAGGGAGTGGATAGCTGATACCTATTTTGAAAGAATGTTTTGATTGTGACAATTAATGGTAATATTGCTAATGTGCCTGCCACAAAGTAACACCTCAATAAATGCTAACCATTATTTGTTCTTTTATTTAGACTATGTATTTTATTAAATCCCTTGGACTTTCCTATTTGTTTAAAAATATTATCTATATGCTTGATGTATTCCCAGAAGTTATCTCTTCACTAAAGGCTAGAACATTTAAAAATTAGAAAAAAAATGTAGAAGTATTCAGCTTTAGAATCTCTCAGGAATAGAGTCAAGGCATTCTTGAGGTATTTGCTTAACACTTTATTTTCAACTAAATGTTCATTTATCAAACAAATGAACTGAGAACAAGGTAAAAGTGATAGATTGTGTTCTGTCATGTATAGAACAACTTTCTAGATTTAAAGGTATATAATTTTTCTTGGTTTTGTTCAGAATTACACTTGGTTTAAAAATGTTCTTTTAATAGCATATCTTAGGCATTATAGTATAATCAACCATCTGTATAAAATTTAAATTTTCATGACTACTTATAGAAAAATTTGTAAGAAAGCACAATATGTTCAATTAAAAGAAAATGATTTGAATACAGCTTTGATATACTGGGCAATATTAATTGCAATTAAAGCTTAGAAAATTTAATCATGGGTTTTATTTCATGCATTCTTTGCCAGTATTGCTATCTTTGTGAAAATTCATTTTTTATTCTATAAATTATTTTCCATTTAATGCATTTAAATCTCAGCTTAAATCATTGACTTGAGCTGATGAAAAGTAAAATAAAATTTCATGTTAGTATCACTATATTGCTCTATTTATCTGATATGCTCAATAATGCTCTTTAATCCAACCTAAGGATTAATGGTGGAAAAGATTGCTCATAAATTTTCAAGCCTAGTGTTATATAGTGATGACTTTCTGTGTTTGAAAGCTTTGGCCCTTTCCAAAATTACTAGGCTGTAAAAATTCCACTCAGTATGCCTATAGCCACGACTGACTAAAAAAGACTTACCAATGAATTTAGTTGAACAGCTGTGCACTTTGTTAAAAAGCAAAGCAAAATAATATGAAAATAAAGTCTTACACACAAAATCCTCACTCAAATCTGTTTGATATTGCATAGAAACATTAGAAATATGAAGACATTTTGGAGCTTTAATAAATTATTGTAGCATGATATATGCATAGTATGTGATTTTACTAACATTCATCTGTAAAGGTTAATTTTATGTGTCAAGTTGACTTGGCTCCAGGGTACCCTGATATTTGGTTAAATATTCTGGGTGTTTTTGTGAGGGTGTTTTGGTTGAGATTAACATTTGAGTCATTAAACTGAGTAAAGCAGATTGATCTCCCTAATGTAGGTGAGCCTCGTCAAATAAGTTAAAGGCTTGACTAGAACAAAAAGGATGACCCTCCAGTGAATAAGAAGAATTCCTCCTACCTGACAGCCCCTATGTGTGTGTGTTGGGGGAGAAATTTGGTTAGAATACCTAACATCAGATCCATACCCATAACAAATTTTTAAGTGTAACAATACTGGATTATTAACTATAGGCAAAATGTTTTATATCAATTATATTTCAATAATACTTTAAAAAGAGAAGAATAATTCTTCATGCCTGACAGCTTTCAGGCTAAGACATCAGCTTTGTTTGTTTGTATGTTCTTGGACTTGAATAAAAAATAGCCTCTCCTGGGTCTCTAGTTTGCAGACTCAACCTGCAGATCTTGGTACTCGCCAGCCTCCATAATTGTATGAGCCCATTCCTTATAATAAATCTTTTTCTATAGATATATACAATCTGTTGGTTCTGTTTCTCTGGAGAACCCTCCCTAATCATACCTTTATAATAATGTAATTAGTTATATATTGTTTATTAATATGCCACTTACTGGAATTAATTGTATTAAAACATAACCAAAAAATTTAATCCTCACAACAACCTTATGAGTGAGGCAGTTTTTTGACCATTTTTAGAGAGGGAACTGAAACTGGGGAAGTGTAAACAACATAGAAAATGCCCACTGCTAATAAGTATTGAGGCAGACATTGAAATCAAGGTTGCACCATTCTAGAGACACAGAACTTAACAATGTGCTATATTGTACCTTCTTCCTCCTTGAAAATCACAGGTAAGCTTAGGAGGAATTGACTGAGTGTATTTATCAAAAGTCTTCTTGGGTCCTCCTTTTAATAGATATTAAGTATTGAACAGGTGAATTTGTGTTCATTTTCGTAGTTCAATTTGTGTTGCACTTTAGGTCAAAAGTTTAAACTATTCTGTCACTCAATTATCTTTACAACAGCTCTTTGAGGAAAATATGCACAAGTGTTCATTTCTTTACAACACTGTGGTCCAAAAATAAAAGACAACACATATCATGCTGAGTCGAAACCTCAAGGTGATTGATTCATAGTATAATTTTCCACTATGTATAGGTGTGGATCATTTAATTGAGTTCAAATAAGTGCAAATACTTACTAATTTATACTAAATCTAGAAATATGAGGCTGAATATATTGCTAAATATTATTGAACATCTTGTTATGCTTTGAATGCGTCTTCTCTCCTCAGTGATTCTTCAAGGAAATCAGTCACTGTTTATTTCTAAGCCACATAAAAATTGATTTTGTTAATAAAAAAGTAATCATTGAATGTTCGTACACTTTATTACAAATACCCCAAATAGGGAGAAGTTAAGATGGCAGAGGAGTAGGGTACCCTAATTTCGTGGTCCCTGGAATTCAGCTGGATAGTTATCAAATCATTCTGAACACATGTGAAATCAAACAGAGATCTGAGAGAAGAATTGCTGCAATTCTACAAATGGAAAAGCAACCACTTTTTGCAAGGTAAGTGGTGCAGAGACATAAATCCGGGTGATATATCAGAGGATACCACATGGGGAGGAGCCTAGTTAAGGAGGCTACCTCAAAGTATTACAAGCAGTAGGGCCCCAAATCAGAAATTTTAGAAGTCTGCTACAGTGACTGGGAATATCCCTGGTTTAAAGTTGCTCAGGTGGCAGAGTGGGGCAGAATCCCAGGTGAGACAGCACAGTCTCAGGATCCTCTGGGTCACAAAAAGAATGCTGGTGCCTGAGTGCCACAGGCATTGGAGTGGGGAAGCTGGCTAAAAACAACGAGTCTAGGTGCCAGCTTTCTGTTCAGTGTTGCCATAAACTGCGAACTGCTACACGGTGACATGGCCCCTCCCTGGGCAGGGCCCAACAAAAGGCTGAAGCATGATGAGACCCACTTCCCTCTCCCATGAAGAATGGCATGGGTCCATGTCAAAGGCATCTGTAAAGTTTGGAGATTGGAAACTGGGTTTCATGCCTGAGACAAAAAAGCTGGGTCACTGGCTGGGTGAACACAGAGTTCAGAAGGAAACCAGGGAGAAGAAAGTGATAAACTGCTTTTCTCTGAGGGCTCACTGAAGAGTGGGGAGCACGAACTTTCAGCTCTGGAGCTAGAGATTGCGGTACCATCATTTTCATCTCCCTGATGGTGCTGAAAGTCTTCAGGGAGCAAAAAGCACCTCACAGTGCAATCCTGAGCCACTTACAATGAGCTGGGCTCCCTGGCAAGGGAGGAACAATTTCACCCCAGCAAGGACATCTGAGAATCAGCACAACAGGCCTCTCCTCCAGAAGACTAGCACAAAAAAACTCGTTCTCACCAAGTTTACTAATCATAGAGGGCTGCAAACCTTCAGCTCTTGAGGAAAACAGTATATAACATTTGAATTTTTTTTAATTATTATTCTGTGGTCTCTCAGATTTTTTTCTCAGCTATTTTCTTAATTTATCAATTCTTTTCTTTAATTCTTTTTAACATATTTTTATATATGTTATACAACTACATATTTTTTGTTTTGGTTTCCTTTCATTGTATTTTATTGTATTTGTGTATATATATTTATAAATATATATATATATACAAGTTTTTTTTTCTTTCCAATTTTGGGATCTAGTTTCTTTAAACAAACAGACCAAAATACACCCAGAATCTAGTTTATTGTTTTGTTCTGTTTTACTTCTTGTTTGATACTTTCTTATTTTGTTTTGCTTCTGGTTTATTCTGATTTGTTTTGTTTGTATTTTTCTGGTGTTATTGTTGCTATTTTGCCCTTTCTCTCTTTTTCATCTATTCTTTTCTGGACATAATGATGAGACAAAGAAACTCAACCCAAAAGAAAGAACAGGAGGCAGTATTGACTGACAAGAATTTAATCAATATGGATATAAGTAAGATGTTGGAACTAGAATTCAAAACAATGATTATAAAGATACTAACTGGGCTTTAAAATAGCATAGAAGAGGGGGCGGAGCAAGATGGCAGAGGAGTAGGAGACCTGGATTTTGTCTGGTCCCAGGAATTCAGCTGGATAGGGATCAAACCATTCTGAACACCTATGAACTCAACAGGAGATCAAAGAAAGGAATAGCAACAACCCTCTGAACAGAAAAGCGACCACTTTCTGGAAGGTAGGACGTGCGGAGAAGTGAATCCGAGGCGATATTCGGGAGGATAGACGGCGGGGGAGGGGCCTCCGACGGCCGCTTCTGTCAAGTGATAAGAGCCGTGGAGCACAAAATCGGAACTTTTAGAAGTCTGCTCCGCTGAGGGACGTCACTCCAGTGGCTAAGCGGGGGGTGAAACCCTCACGGGACAGTGTGGTCTCAGGACCCTCAGGGTCACAGAAAGACTGGGGGTAATTGAGTGAGGCAGAGCTCCCAGGTACCGGAGCAGGGAAGCTGGCTGCAGAGACGGAGCCGAAGCGTGGGCTCTGAGCTTGGGGTTGCCATAAACCGTGATCCGCAGCACAGTCGGGCCACTGCTCTTCCCGCAGGGACCCAACAAGCAGCAGATCCGGGGAGACTCCCCTTCCTCCCCCGGGAGGAGTGGCATGGGAGCACACCACAGGGATCTGCTGGGCTTGGAGACTCAACACAGGGTTGGGTGCCAGAGATAGAAATGCTAGGTCACAGGCCGGGTGAGCACGGAGTGCGACCGGAGACCGGGGAGACGGGAGTGACTGCTTTTCTCTGGGGGCTCACTGAGGAATGGGGCCCTGAGTTCTTGGCTCCTCAGGGCCGAGATTGGGAGGCCACCATTTTCACTCTTGGCCTCCAAAGCTGTACGGAAAGCTTGCAGGGAACAAAAGCTCCCGAGAGCAAACCCGAGCAGATTACTTAGCCTGGAGAGGGCAAGGGCAGGGCAATTCCGCCTCAGGCTAAGACATTTGGGAACCACAGCAACAGGCCCCTCCCCCAGAAGGTCAGCAAGAACAGCCAGCCAAGACCAAGTTCACCCATCAATGAGAATGGCAGAACTCCAGCACTAGGGGAATAATGCACATAGAATCCATGGCTTATTTATCATGATTCTTTAGTCTTTCAAAGTTAATTTTTTTAACTGTCTTTTTTTTTGAATTTTTCTTTTTCCCTTTTTCAACCAACATCTTATCAATCCCTTTTTTAAAAAAAAATTTTATTTTTTGATTTTTAGAGTCATATTCTATCCTTTCATAGTAGTTACCCGTATTTTTGGCATATATATATATGGCATATTA
>NW_027998874.1:0-12138 GCF_054177405.1 Leptonychotes weddellii
CTCCTCCTGGGGGAGGAAGGGGAGTCTCCCCGGATCTGCTCCTTGTGGGGTCCCTGCTGGAGGAGCAGTGGCCCAACTGTGCCGCAGATCACGGTTTATGGCAACCCCGAGCTGAGAGCCCCTGCCTTGGCTCCGTCTCTGCAGCCGGCTTCCCCGCTCCGATCCCTGGGAACTCTGCCGCACTCAGGCAGCCCCGGTCTTTCTGTGACCCTGATGGTCCTGAGACCACACTGTCCTGCGAGGGTTCCACCCTCCGCTTAGCCACTGGAGGGACGTCCCTCAGTGGAGCAGACTCCTAAAATTTCCGATTTTGTGCTCCGCGGCTCTGTCACTTGCCAGAAGTGGCCGACGGAGGCCCCCTCCCCCGCCGTCTGTCCTCCCAAATATCGCCTCGGATTCACTTCTCTGCACATCCTACCTTCCAGAAAGTGGTTACTTTTCTGTTCAGAGAGTTGCTGCTATTCTTTTCTTCGCTCTCCTATTGAGTTCATAGGTGTTTAGAATGGTTTGATCCCTATCTAGCTGGATTCCTGGGACCAGATGAAATTTAGGTCTCCTTCTCTGCCATCTTGCTCCACCTCCCAAATTATTTCAATTTAAAATGTAAGGTAATAGCTAGCTTTTTTGTTTGGTTTTTATAGTGTATTGGTCACTGGTACATGTATCATTACAGTGCTTTCTCTCCTCATGGATTATTTTCCTTTATCGTTACAACAACCCATTGAGGCTGGTGCTACAGATGGAAAACTAAGGGCCACAAAGGTTAAGTAAACTGGCTGGGAGTCATCCAGGGTCAGCTAGGTGGCAAGTGGCAGACCAGGGCTCCTACCCAGGCAGCCTGGCTCCCCAAAATACTGCCTAGCAGAAGACCTTGATGGGGCAGGGGACAGATGAGTGCATTAAACCAGAAGGAATGGACACAGGACTGTAAATCCTACACATCAGAAGATAATGTGTGCACAGTGCTCTGGATAATGAGCATTTTCACTTCTAGATGGACCTTACTGTTGTTGAGCATGTTCGTGTACACTAGAGTGTGACTATTGCCTGACCTTTTCAGGACTTCAACAAGGAATAATAAGATAGCTCAGGAATCAAACAAATTTTAAAAACAATAGAAAAAGCATACATGGACAGTTTAGGAGAGGACAGCAAAATGGAGAGAACATCACAGTGACCATTATAAAACATTTTTTCCCAAACCCCCACCAGCAGAACTCATTCAATCATTAAATACTGAGTGCATCCTGTACCAGATACTAGACATGGGGAGATGGTGGTGGGCAGAACAGTGTTCTCTGGAAATTTATTACCCCAAACAAAATAGGTCAACAAAATGGAGAGTGTGGTAGGTGTAGGTGAGTCGAGGAGGTAGGTGGCCACTTTCCCTGACGCCGTAAGTATCTCCGGGTGTTTATGTATTCTTTGTAATAGTCATTCAAATGGTGTCCCTGTCACTGTTGAAGTTCACCTTTCCCTTGTCCCTTGTGCCCTGAATTGTTGCTGCCTTCTTGGCCCCTTCTCTGATGTGAGTTAATCTTGCGAGGTTACAACAAGCCAGGGTAGACCTTTAGCACATCGGTAGACCTCTCACCTTCAGCGTCCTCTTCCCCAGTGTATTTATTGGTCATTTCCACCGATACCGATTGAGACCACCTCGGTGGTTTGACCCTGTTCTGAGATCTTTGCCACAAACACACATGCTTTGGGAGGGGAAAAAAGATACGATTTCCATTTTTTTTTCCACCTAAATAAAACATTTTTTCTTGTAAATCTAGATTCACTTTCTCTTTCAAACTTTTTTTCAAAAGTGCCAGATGGACAAATATTGAACTACACCCTCTATTGTCTTGGCAAAACTCTGTGAGCCAACATACCTTTGAGCTCTGTTGTGTAACTCTCCATATTTGGGCTTTTCTTTTCTTCATAGTATATTTTTTACCCAGCGGGTATCACTCCAGCTCTTGATACTTTCACAGGAAGGGGTTGTCCTCCTCTGCCTGTGTGAACATTTTGAGCTTAGTAGCTGGGCCAAAGGAAATATTTGTAGTAAAAGCCACTCTGTTAAAGAAATTAAGTTACTTCCTTTCATTTCCACCACAGGGTATTCAGCAATTTTACTGGAAGAAAACAAAAGGAGCATAAATGGTCATTGGGGGTTGTTGCTGTGTGTGTGCGTGTGTGCGCACGTGTGTGTGCGCGTGCGTATGCACACGCCGAAGCAGGATCAGTTCGGTGAAGAGAGAACTTGAGAAATGTAGTCTTTTTCAATCTGATGACCAAAAAAATAGTATCTTTTTACTTTAATGCTCATTTCTCTGCTTACCATTGAGATGGACGATGTCTGAGCTTGCTTTTTAGCCATGGGCATCTCCCTCGTCCCTTGCTGCTGCTTATCATTACCTATTTTTCTCCTTGAGGCTTGGCCTTCCTTATTGATAGGAAAGCTTTCTATGTATGTTGCATAGGGATATACTAGTAAGTATTCATTATTCCTCTTTCATGTGTTTCTAGGTTCTTGTTTCTGGTCAAATCTGCCTGTTCTTTTATATCAGGTTGAGCCTTAATGCTATTGCTGTTTGTGTCCATCAAACATGGAAAAAAAATTGACAGTTACATAGAGTTCAACCTAAATAGTTTGTGCTTCTGAGGTCAGAATTAGAGTTGGTACTGCCCCCCAGATGATAGTGTCATCTGCACTTTATTTTGCCCGTGTGTGTGTCTAGTACCCTGTATTTGTTCCCTGGTTTAAGAATTGTGTTTCTTTCTATCATCTTCTTTCTTCTTTTTTCTTTCTTCTTTCTTCTTCTTCACTTGTTTCAGAGGTACAGGTCTGTGATTCATCAGTCTCAACACAATTCACAGCGCTCACCATAGCACATACCCTCCCCAATGTCTATCACCCAGCCACCCCATCCCTCCAACCCCCCACCACTCTAGCAACCCTCAGTTTATTTCCTGAGATTAAGAATTCCTCATATCAGTGAGGTCATATGATACATGTCTTTCTCTGATTGAAAAATGAAGGGGGGAAATCAGAAGCGGAGACCAATCATGAGACTATGGACTCTGAGAAACAAACTGAGGGTTCTAGGTGGGAGGGGGCTGGAGGGATGGGTTAGCCCGGTGATGGGTATTAAAGAGGGCACGTACTGCATGGAGCACTGGGTGTTATATGCAATGAATCATGGAACACTACATCAAAAACTAATGATGTAATGTATGGTGATTAACATAACAAAACAAAATAATAATAAAATATAAAATAAAAGAATTGTGTTTCTTTGGAAATAAGCACTTTATTTCTCCTTAGAGTATTAAAGTGACTCAGTCATGTTCTGGTGTTAACTGATTGCGTACCTACTGCTTTTGTTCTGGTTCTCAAATGGTGGTGGTCATACCCTTCCCTAACTCCTTCTAGGTTGAGCTTAGGCATCAGCCCCTGTGGGACAGCTTGGGTTCAGTGCTACAGTGCTGTGCTGTGCTTCGGTGGGACATGGTGGGTACTTCTGCCATGGAATTTACGGTCTCTGCTGGGATTGCTAATTTTTCCACCTCCCAGCTGTAACCAAATTTTGTTTACTTGCAGGTGCTAGGATCTAGGACACAGGTTGCCTCACAATAAACACCCAGTTAGCATTGCTTTTATCTGAATTGAACTAATTGAGCAAGAGTTACCCATGGATCAAGGAATAGTGGCTATTTTTACAGCTTAAAGCGAGACGTACGCTTGAGCAGCCTCCCCCACTGAGCGTCAATGAGACTAGCAGGAAAACCAGAACAAAATGTGCTTTATTGCACAATTGCATTGTTATCCTATACTTTCGTTAGATCTTTTTTTTCACCTTTTCATTCATTTTCCTTCTTATATTTTTAAAATAACCTCCTGCCTTTCATTTCTAGTTTCTGACTTTGTCTCTGTGTGCTCTTTTCCTGAAAGCCATCTATGGAGTATGGTGCTGATTTCATGTGTATGTGGTGTTAAACTGTGATGAAGTGTTTTCCTATTTGAATATTTTACTCAACGTTTTATTTAAATCTAGGTTAGATGTTTGTTGAAAACACATGGCACTACAAGAGTCCTTTCATTATATTCAGCCTCTACCATAGGCATTTTCTACTTGGAGAGACGCTCTGCATTTTACCTGATGATAGGAACTTTTAGATTTCCCACCATATACTATTCTTTATTGTCCATATTTTTTCTAAATCAGTATTAAAAATAACCAAGTCCATTCATGCTTCGTTTATCACATTGGTTTTTCCAAAGCTTTATACTCATGCATGTTCTGTTTTACACGAACTATAAATAGTTCCTAAACTTTTTTTATAAACTCTTTTTTAAAAAACCAAAATACACAGATTTTTATTGCAGGATATAGACTGTGCGTGAAAAAGCACAGGGAGGGTGCCTGGGTGGCTCAGTTGGTTAAGCGACTGCCTTCGGCTCAGGTCATGATCCTGGAGTCCCGGGATCGAGTCCCATATCGGGCTCCTTGCTCGGCAGGGGGTCTGCTTCTCCCTCTGATCCTCCCCCCTCTCATGTGCGCTCTCTCTCTCATTCTCTCTGTCAAATAAATAAATAAAATCTTAAAAAAAAAAAAAAGAAAGAAAAAGCACAGGGAAACCTATGCAGATCTAGAACAATAAAGAAATCCATATCTGTATATACTTCACCCAATGTAAGAGTATATATGCTGTTTCCATGTTACTGTTTTTTTTTTTTCCTATGTAGCCCTTCAGGGGGGGACCATTATCCTGAATATTGTTAATTATTCCTTGCTTTTCTAAACTTTTTAAAAACAACCTTTGTAGGAATTTCTAAATACTATATTCAGATTTGTCTGTTTTTGTGATTTTGGTAATTATGTAAAAGCATACTATGGATTTCTTTGGCAATTTGATTTTATTGTTTAATGTATTTTTGAGACTTAGCCTGTGTGATGAATACAACCTTAAGTTCAGACTTTGCCATGGTATTAGAATATTCCATGGGAGGGATTGATCACAACTTATTTTTCCTTTGGAGGTATACATAGGGGTTTTCCAGTTTTATTGCTATTATAAGTAGCGTAATGGTAAATACTTTTACGCCTATTTCCTGGGGCACATGTGCAAGACTTTTTTTCCAGGATAAATATCTAGTAATGAAATTCCTGCATCATAAAGTAGGCACCTGTGTGGCTTCCCTCCATGATTTTCCAAAGCAGTATCCATTTCCATACCTCTTTTCAGTGGATGCGAAACCTCTTTGTTGTATGTTCATGGCAATATTTACTATCATTACTACATTTACAGTTTTGCCGACCTTGTGGGTGTGAATTGGATCTCATTACGATTTCACTGTATGTTTCCTTGATCACTGGAAGAGTTAATATTTTTCAGTATGTTTTGGGTCATCTGTTTTTCTACCTTTTATGAAATTCATGTTCATTTCTTCTTACCATTTTTCAGTAGTGTTTGACTTTGTCTTACTCAGAGTTCTTTATATATACTGCACAGTAACCCTTTATTAGTGTCGTGTCTTTGTTTGTAGCTTATATTTTTCTCCACGATGGCTTTTGAGGATAGAAGTTCTCATTTTTTATGTAATGGCATTTACCAATTTTACTCTTCATAATTTGCCTATTTTATGCCTTTACTAATTTCTACCCTCCCAAGATAAAATTGCCAAAATTCCTTCTAAAATTTTGTCTTCTACATTTAAGTGCTCAGTTCATCAGGGATTGATTTACATGTATGGCTAGAAAAGGAATTTTTCCCAAATAGGAGTCAGTTGCCCCAGTACACTTTATTTTAAAATGTTCATCTTTTCTCCCCTGATCTGCATTATAACCTCAGTTGTCTGGTTTGATTACGTAGTTCTCATTCTATTTCTGGGCTCTCTGTTTTGTTTAGTTGTTCTGTTTGTTAGTCCTTGTTCCAATACCTGGCTGTCTTTGTGAACATGACTTTATAATAGTGTAGTATCTATTGGTCAAGCTCCATGATAATCCTCTTCCTCATTAGGTTATTGGCAAATCTGGGAACTTTGAAATTCCCTACATATTTTAGAATCAGTTTGTCAAGCATCATGTATAAAATACGCATGCACAGATGGAATTTTGACTGGAATGTATAGATCAGTTTGTGATCAAATAACATTTTTGCAATATTGAGTATTCCAATGCATGTACGTTTCCATTTATTAAGTTATTTTAATAATCACCAAAATATTTAAATTGTCTTTAAATAAATTATAATTTCACCAGTCTGCATACAATTTTTATACTATTATAAATGTTTTTTTTTAATTTTCATTTTCTAAAATTTGTTGTAGATGAAGAGAAATTCACATGTCTTGTGCACAGATTTTTATGACAAGCCTTGCTAATTGTGTAAAGAGTCATAATAACTTACTGGCAGATTTTTTTTTTTATCATCTACAAACATAATCCTATCATGATGAATAAACAATCTCCCCCACCCCCCCGCCCGCCATCCTCACATCTTCATTTTTTCCTTGCCTTACTGTGTTGGCTAGGAACTCCAAAACAGTGATGATTGGAAGCAGAGATAGCAAGCATCTTTGCTTTTCTTTGCAAATTCAAAGGAGATACTTTCAGTATCTCAACACGGAGAATCAGATGGGCTTCTCCTATCTGCATTAGGTCTTAACATGTAAGCCCCTAAGAAGTGAGATAAATCCCTGAAGACCAAGGAAAGGATTCCAACTTAAGGTTGTTCCTGCTGCAAAGCATATTAGAAATTTTTACTTTAAGTTTGTATCAGAGAAAAACAGCTCCTGGATACCTAAGTTTGTGGACACAGGTACATACCCACTGAATAGTGAATAGATTGAAGAAAATGATATGTCATCCAGTACAGAAAACATTGTTCATTTCCTGAGAGCACTTTCTGGCTCTTTCAGTGGGTAATCTTTGTAAAAAGTCTCCCTATTAGAAAGCAAGACAGTGACCAGATTTACTAGCAGTCTTAGTAGCATTTCCTGGAGAAGCAAAAGGTGGCCGGGTACTTGCAGGACCCCTGAAGTGCCCCCTTACATGTAGGCAAGACCTATTGCTCTTTCCCCTTATGGGGTGGTACGTAGAAGTGATGGGGAGATGGGACAAAAGTACTATCCAGCTGTCTTATTCTCAAGTCTTACTCAGTAAAATCACTCCGTTCTGTCCCAGATAAAAATAGAACTCTCAGTGCTGGTCCTTACACAAAGAAGGCTTTCTCTAAAGTAGGCATGTGTCTTTTGAAATCCACTTGGAGACCTGTGAAGTCAAATTCGAGGCACCCTCTTTCTGGCACCACTCTGTGACCGTGAAAGGGGCTGAGCCCCTGGGAGCAGCCTGGAGTGCAGGTGAGCCAGGGGTTGGGGCAGATGTTGAGCTCACAGCTTGAGAGGGGGAGGGAGTGCGTGTTACACAGAAACTATTGCTAACAGATGAAGAAATGCATGGATTTTTCTCCACAGACGTAGGTTATTCTTAAGTACTTCCTCAGAGGCAAGGAATGGCAGACTCTGTGTTGTCAGGAACTGGAATGGAGACACAGGATATCTCAGGAGGGAGGGTCTTGGAGAAGAGTGTGTAGGATATAACTGGGATATTGGGAGGCTCCTACCACGGAGTTCAGGGCGGGTGGAGGGCATATTTCATCATGCCCAGCAGACATGTGTTTAAAGCGCAGTAAGCCAGGCTTTGTGCCAAGAACAAACACTAGAAAGATGCTGAAAAGTGAAATGAGTTTTAGAGTTGCATTATCTCCCCCAAGAATTCAAAACCAGTTAAGGGCACAGCATGCTTAATTGGCACTTTAGGGAATAGACTAATAGCAAACAATGTAAAGCTCCCAGAACCATATAGAGCCTTCCTTTTGATGAAATGACCTTGCTGACATCCTGAATGACAACCCTAACAGGGAAATACAGGGCACAGTGCTACCTTATTGAGTTACCACTTAATGAGACCAACTTTGCCTGACAGTGTGAACACCCTGTTCCCGTGGCAAAAGATGAAAGAAAGAAGACAGGACAACAAGACTGGCGGTGAGAGGTCGGGGCCATCAAACAATGTCCTGTTTTTTGTCAATACCACATGAAGCAATTTCGGCTTGGCTCTAGTCGTCACTGTTGAAAACTGTGTAGATGGAATTGGACTGACCTCTGATGGCAAAGGGGGACATAGAAGAAGCCAAAATTTGACGTCTTACTTGAACTTGAGAATTCTGGTCCTATAGAATTGTTAAAGAATCAATCTTGCTTCAGTACAATTTCTATAATTTCATGTACATTTTTAGATTCTGGCTCCTTTTACCTTACTAGAATCCTACATTTTAGCTCTTCACATAGAGCATAATTATGAATATATAACATGATCATGCGAAATGATAAAATTATATAGAAATTTACGAAGAACTTTTTTTTTTAAGATTTTATTTGACAGAGAGCACAAGTACAAGTAGGCAGAGGGACAGGCAGAGGGAGAAGCAGGCTCCCCGCAGAGCAGGGAGCCCAATGCAGGGCTCGATCCCAGCACCCTGGGATCATGACCTGAGCTGAAGGCAGACGCTTAACCGACTGAGCCACCCAGGCATCCCCCAAAAATTTACCAAGAATTTATATGGTTTTATTACAAATGGGTTAATTTCACAGCAGCATCCTCCAGGAATACACTGTGCATAGGCATGTGAGGCTGGTCTAGTGGATACATCCACATTTAAGCTTCATAGATAACAAACCTGAGTCTGTTTCATCTTTTTAACTCTCAAGTTGCTTAAATACTTAAGAAATGAGCAGGTCCATGAATGAGTGAAAAAATTAAGTGAGCTAATATCTAAGTACAGAAATACATAGCATGAATTTCTCTAGCAAATGTGGTTAGTACATACTGGCTTATTTGGGCTGTGTGCAGTATATTGCCAAATAGACTTTCACTTATTTTATGCCCTTCACAGAAATATACAAATTTATGGGTTTTCCTGACTTGACAAAAATTATTTTTGCTTAGAATCTAGCTATGTGAAATTGTAATCACCTTTTAAAAGTGTTGGTTTCTTTCCGTGCCGCTTCTATTTTCTTGATATCTTAATGACCGAAAAGGAAAAAAAACAATGTAGGAAAACTCCAAACACTTCCCCTACACCCAGGCACTGTGTGAATAGGATGTTCACTCATTTCAATTTGCCACCTGCAGGGTTGATTTCTAGGATGCCTTTGTTTTTGTTTGTTTTTTTTTTAAAGATTTTATTTATTTATTTATTCATGAGAGACAGAGAGAGAGGCAGAGGGAGAAGCAGGCTTCCCGCGGAGCAGGGAGCCCGATGCGGGACTCGATCCCAGGACCCTGAGATCATGACCTGAGCCGAAGGCAGACGCTTAACCATCTGAGCCACCCAGGCGCCCCTCTAGGATGCCTTTGAAGCACAGCTCTTCCGAGGTTTGATTTAAGAGGTATTCCCTCTGTTACCCAAAATTATGTCTCAGGCTATCCATCTGGCACAGAAGCCTAGAGTAAGTAGTACTGATCTGTTCCTCATGAGAGGAAGGACAGGAACTGGTAGTTTGGCCCCCCAGGAAGGGAGAATGCATCGATCTTTATCCTTTTTATCCCCCACCACAGTCCTGCGCACCCCTTTCCTTCATGTCTTCTGAGTGGAAAGTTGCACCGTCAGGAATGCATTGCAGGCGTGTGAGGCTGTGTGCAGGTATGTGAGGATGCGTGTAGGTATAATGTTGCCTCCCACTGAGAGCTGGGATTAAGCACTTTGTGCAGCTGAGACTTGGTACAAATGGCAGGACCTCAGCCAGAGGAGCTGAATGAGCTTTCTGAAATGAAGCCAAGACACAGATCCAGTTTTCCCCACTGAATCTTAAGAAGAAACCACATAAAAATACATGCTAGGTGTGTGGATGTGCATGCTGGATGCGTATGGATTTTTTTTAATCTCTATTTTTAGTCACGGAATGGGATATATGGCATAACTACTGTCTGCTTGTGAAGTCTTAAACCCATGTACCTATGTAGAAACTTTAATGTTTTATTTAACAGAAGAAGTAGCTGGCTGTAGAGCAGTTTTCCCTTCCTTGGCTCTTAAAACTGCTTTGGACAACTCACATGTATATATTTTTAGCTGGTCTGAAGGAAATGAGATGACCTATATTATAATTGCTTTTCCATCTCATTTATACTTTTCTTTCTCCTTTTTTCCTCAGGGATCAGCTCTTCTACCTTAACTCTGAACTTCTAATATTTTTACCAGTTCTTGCTTAAAAAAAAAAAAAAGTCCTTTTCTACATCATGTTCATTTCTACTAGATTTTCATATTCTCTGTCCTAAAATCTTCCCTACGTAGTGGTTATCACTCAAAAAACAAACAAACAATACAACGCTATCCTTTCTGCAGTTGAGAACATGAAGTTTCGCTTGAGGGATACCTGAGACCCCTGATTCTTCCTCCTTGGTGTGTACAAAATATTTCCTGGCTCTTGTACAGAATCTGGAGGCTGATGAGCACCACATTGGTTGGGAGAGGGATCCAATTAGCAAATCTCATGTATACTGTGGAGAATAAGTGAAATCAAATTTTCAGAGTATTAAGTTATTTTTCCAACAAGTATGTATTAAGCATCTACTCTAGCTGACCCAATTCTGGGGATAAACACTGATGAATTAGGCAGACTAAGTTTCTGCTTTCAAGAAACTTACATTCCAGTGGAGGGAAAAAAAAGCAATAACAAAAAAAGAACAAAATGAACAAGGTATGCATAAGTACGAGGACTAAGATAACACTAAACAATTTCATAATATGTGACAGGCCCAGGGTTTTCTTGGTTTGGGTGTCAGGGGAGACCAGTATGAGAATGTGTAAGAGTTACTGCTTTGTAACAAATGTCCCCAAACCTAACAGCTTAAAATATATTTACTCTGTCACGTGATTTTTGTCGCACAAGATTTCTGTAATGACAGAGGCAGTTCTGTCTGAGAGTCTCTAAGGGGATTGCAGTCACCCGAAAGCTTGACTGGGGTTGGAGAATGTACTCTCGTGACTGTTGAAAGGACATTTCAGTTGGCTTCCAGATAGATATTTCCATAAGGGCTGTGTAATTGTTCTCATGACATGTTGACTGGCTTCCCCCAAAACAAATGATCCAAGAGAGCAAAGCAGAGCAGCAATACATTTTCTTAGACTTGGAAATCACATGACGTCCCTTCTATTCTGTTGGCCACACATATGAATGCTGCTGCAGTGCGGGAGGAGACTGCCATAGGGGTATGAATACCAGGAGGTGAGGATCTTCAGGGGGCATCTTGGATGCTGGCTACCACCAGAAGGGATAGCTGAACTGAGACCAGAATAATGTGAAACAGTCTGTTGGGTGAATACTTGAGGATGTAGGGCATTTTAATTGCGGGGGGAACCAATGACCCTGAGGCAGGGAAACCCTTGGGTTTTCAAGGAATCGACAGGTGGCTACATTGAACAAGAAGGGGAATCATATGGGATGAGTCCAATAAGCAAGGGCCAGATTACGTAGGACCTTACCGGGGTTTGAAATATATTTTGAGTGCGGGGAGAAACTGAAGCTTTTAAGCAGAGGAGTAATAAAAACTGCATGACCATATGGGGAACAAAAGTATAATCCTAACAACTGAATTGGACCCGAGAATGTGTAATGCTAAAGAGAATGAGACTAAGACGATTAACTTTTACCCTTGATGGTCATATTGTGCAAACTCCTATAGAGATGTGCAAGTATTTATTCTATTCCGTTGAGCAATAGAACAAAAGTGATCCAGGGATTTAAACATAAAGTGTCAACTTCTCTATAGCAGATCTGACCTCCTGTTCTGTCCTCATAAAAGAGGCTCTTCTTTTGATCCTGGCCATTTACAGGAACCAAAAATCCACAGGGAGTTTCAGGCAAGAATATACCTAGGAGGTATTTTATAAACATTTCAAGGATCAAGTTGCTTCTCTGCTCAAGCAGTTGACGATGCTCCTGTTACTTGCCAGATAGAGTGTCGTTCACTCCAATTTTCCCAGTTCCTTTCATGCTGTTAAAAGGCAGGTTTTAACTCATTTTTAGAAAATTCACTTCAGACATGAAAGAAGAGCTTTTCTTTTGACCCATGTTTCACCCCTCCA
>NW_027998875.1:0-1007 GCF_054177405.1 Leptonychotes weddellii
CGTGCCCCGGGAGAACCACACTCTGTGCTTTCCCTCCCTCACGCTTCTTCCTCGGAAGCTCCGGGTAACACCCAAAATTCGGCCTTGAAACACACACACACACACACACACACACACACACACGACACACACACACACACACACACACGTATTTGCTCCGTGCATTCCCCCCCCCTTTCTTTCTTCGAGCGGCTGCATTCCCCCCCCCATTTTCTTCGAGCGGCTTAAATCCAAACCTTAACATTAAAACCGTCCCCAAATTTGGTCTTGGCGATCATGTTGGCTTGCAGATTTCGGCGCAGGGGCCCCTCCCCCGCGCTGCTGGGGCTGCTTAAGGACAGTTACTTTCCGCGGGAGGGAACGGTCAAGTGGAAACTGTGTGTGTGTATGCGTGTGGTTTATTTGGGGCGCATGCCCACCCCTCGGTAGCCTCAAGGTCTGCAATACCCTGCCGAGCGCTCCGGGTCCCCGCCACTCGGGCTCGCCCCTGCCAGCCAAGGACTCACAAGGAGGGAGTCCCCAGTCCCGGCAGGGCAGCCTGCGAGCGGGTTCGGTGTCGGGCACGCTCGGTGCGGAAGAGGCACCTGCGAGGAGCTGGGTCCTCGGAAGGTGGAGCCCGAGCCACCGCCCCCGCCGCGCCCCCAGCCCGGCCCCCGCGCCCCGCGACTCCCCGGCGGGTGCTCGGCGCCCGGGACTCCGGGAGGAGGGAGGGGCGCGGCGGCCTCCCGGGCCGTCAGCAGTCACAAAATCTGACAGCCGGAGAGGCAGCTGGTGCCCGGCCAGGACTCCCGATCTTTCTCAAATGGAAACAGTTTTTCCCAGGGAACCTGCCGGAATTCTCCGTGGAATCTCACTTGGGCTTTGCCTCCTGGCGCATTTCACCAAGGCCGCGTTTACCACTTTGAGGCAAGGAAGGCTCCAGATGGAGCGGGGCTCCTGGTGGCCGAACGAGGTAAGCTCTCCACTAAGGTGACATTGACGGGGGGGGGGGGGGGGGGGGGGGGGGG
>NW_027998876.1:0-200 GCF_054177405.1 Leptonychotes weddellii
CGATGGACTCTGAAAAACAAACAGGGTTCTAGAGGGGAGGGGGGTGGGAGGATGGGTTAGCCTGGTGGTGGGTATTGAGGAGGGCACATTCTGCATGGAGCACTGGGTGTTATGCACAAACAATGAATCATGGAACACTTCATCTAAAACTAATGATGTAATGTATGGGGATTAACATAAGAATAAAAAAAATAAATAAA
>NW_027998877.1:0-200 GCF_054177405.1 Leptonychotes weddellii
ATTTTTTTTTAAAGATTTTATTTATTTATTTGAGACAGAGAGAATGAGAGAGAGAGAGCACATGAGAGGGGGGAGGGTCAGAGGCAGAAGCAGGCTCCCTGCCGAGCAGGGAGCCCGATGCGGGACTCGATCCAGGGACTCCAGGATCATGACCTGAGCCGAAGGCAGTCGCTTAACCAACTGAGCCACCCAGGCGCCCC
>NW_027998878.1:0-200 GCF_054177405.1 Leptonychotes weddellii
CGGGCGCCTGGGTGGCTCAGTTGGTTAAGCGACTGCCTTCGGCTCAGGTCATGATCCTGGAGTCCCTGGATCGAGTCCCGCATCGGGCTCCCTGCTCGGCAGGGAGCCTGCTTCTGCCTCTGACCCTCCCCCCTCTCATGTGCTCTCTCTCTCTCATTCTCTCTGTCTCAAATAAATAAATAAAATCTTTAAAAAAAAAA
>NW_027998879.1:0-200 GCF_054177405.1 Leptonychotes weddellii
CCTGGGTGGCTCAGTTGGTTAAGCGACTGCCTTCGGCTCAGGTCATGATCCTGGAGTCCCGGGATCGAGTCCCGCATCGGGCTCCCTGCTCAGCGGGGAGTCTGCTTCTCCCTCTGACCTTCCTCCTTCTCATGCTCTCTGTCTCTCATTCTCTCTCTCTCAAATAAATAAATAAAATCTTTAAAAAAAAAAAAAAAAAA
>NW_027998880.1:0-200 GCF_054177405.1 Leptonychotes weddellii
GGGCGCCTGGGTGGCTCAGTCGTTAAGCGTCTGCCTTCGGCTCAGGTCATGATCCCAGGGTCCTGGGATCGAGTCCCACATCGGGCTCCCTGCTCTGCGGGAAGCCTGCTTCTCCCTCTCCCACTCCCCCGGCTTGTGTTCCTGCTCTCGCTATGTCTCTCTCTGTCAAATAAATAAATGAAATCTTTAAAAAAAAAAAA
>NW_027998881.1:0-200 GCF_054177405.1 Leptonychotes weddellii
AGGGCGCCTGGGTGGCTCAGTTGGTTAAGCGACTGCCTTCGGCTCAGGTCATGATCCTGGAGTCCCTGGATCGAGTCCCGCATCGGGCTCCCTGCTCGGCAGGGAGTCTGCTTCTCCCTCTCCCACTCCCCGTTTGTGTTCCCTCTCTCGCTGTGTCTTTCTCTGTCAAATAAATAAATAAAATCTTTAAAAAAAAAAAA
>NW_027998882.1:0-200 GCF_054177405.1 Leptonychotes weddellii
CAGGGCGCCTGGGTGGCTCAGTTGGTTAAGCGACTGCCTTCGGCTCAGGTCATGATCCTGGAGTCCCTGGATCGAGTCCCGCATCGGGCTCCCTGCTCGGCAGGGAGCCTGCTTCTCCCTCTGACCCTCCCCCCTCTCATGTGCTCTCTCTCTCTCATTCTCTCTGTCTCAAATAAATAAATAAAATCTTTAAAAAAAAA
>NW_027998883.1:0-200 GCF_054177405.1 Leptonychotes weddellii
TGCCTGGGTGGCTCAGTTGGTTAAGCGACTGCCTTCAGCTCAGGTCATGATCCCAGGGTCCTGGGATTGAGTCCCGCATCGGGCTCCCTGCTCTGCGGGGAGCCTGCTTCTCCCTCTCCCACTCCCCCTGCTTGTGTTCCCTCTCTCGCTGTGTCTCTCTCTGTCAAATAAATAAATAAAATCTTTAAAAAAAAAAAAAA
>NW_027998884.1:0-200 GCF_054177405.1 Leptonychotes weddellii
CGCCTGGGTGGCTCAGTTGGTTAAGCGACTGCCTTCAGCTCAGGTCATGATCCCAGGGTCCTGGGATTGAGTCCCGCATCGGGCTCCCTGCTCTGCGGGGAGCCTGCTTCTCCCTCTCCCACTCCCCCTGCTTGTGTTCCCTCTCTCGCTGTGTCTCTCTCTGTCAAATAAATAAATAAAATCTTTAAAAAAAAAAAAAG
>NW_027998885.1:0-200 GCF_054177405.1 Leptonychotes weddellii
GCCCATTTTTCCCTTCCTTCTCCTAATGTCCTCCATGTTATTCCTTATGTTCCACAAATAAGTGAAACCATATGATAATTGACTTTCTCTGCTTGACTTATTTCACTTAGCATAATCTCCTCCAGTCCCATCCATGTTGATGTAAAAGTTGGGTATTCATCTTTTCTGATGGCTGAGTAATATTCCATTGTATATATGGA
>NW_027998886.1:0-1007 GCF_054177405.1 Leptonychotes weddellii
TAGGTTGTGTACTTGAGACCTTTCTTGTTTCTTGAGAAAGGCTTGTATTGCTATATACTTTCCTCTTAGGACTGCCTTTGCTGCATCCCAAAGATTTTGAACAGTTGTGTTTTCATTTTCATTGGTTTCCATGAATTTTTTTAATTCTTCTTTAATTTCCTGGTTGACCCATTCATTCTTTAGTAGGATGCTCTTTAGCTTCCATGTATTTGAGTTCTGTTCAACTTTCCTCTTGTGATTGAGTTCTACTTTCAAAGCATTGTGGTCTGAAAATTTGCATGGAATTATCCCAATCTTTTGGTACCAGTTGAGACCTGATTTGTGACCCAGGATGTGGTCTATTCCGGAGAATGTTCCACGGGCAGTAGAGAAGAATGTGTTTTCTGTTGCTTTGGGATGGAATGTTCTGAATATATCTGTGAAGTCCATTTGGTCCAGTGTGTCATTTAAAGTCTTTATTTCCTTGTTGATCTTTTGCTTAGATGATCTGTCCATTTCAGTGAGGGGGGTGTTAAAGTCCCCCACTATTATTGTTTTGTTGTCGATGTGTTTCTTTGCTTTTGTTATTAATTGGCTTATATAATTGGCTACTCCCATGTTAGGGGCATAGATATTTACAATTGTTAGATCTTCTTGTTGGATAGACCCTTTAAGTATGATATAGTGTCCTTCCTCATCTCTTATTATGGTCTTTGGTTTAAAATCTAATTTGTTTGATATAAAGATTGCCACCCCAGCTTTCTTTTTGTGTCCATTAGCATGGTAAATGGTTTTCCACTCTCTCACTCTCAATCTGGAGGTGTCTTTGGGTCTAAAATGAGTCTCTTGCAGACAGCATATCGATGGGTCTTGTTTTTTTATCCAATCTGATAGCCTGTGTCTTTTGATTGGGGCATTTAGCCCATTTACATTCAGGGTAACTATTGAAAGATATGGATTTAGTGCCATTGTATTGCCTGTAAGGTGACTGTTACCGTATATTGTCTGTGTTCCTTTCTGGTCTATGT
>NW_027998887.1:0-200 GCF_054177405.1 Leptonychotes weddellii
GGGCGCCTGGGTGGCTCAGTTGGTTAAGCGACTGCCTTCAGCTCAGGTCATGATCCCAGGGTCCTGGGATCGAGTCCCGCATCGGGCTCCCTGCTCTGCGGGGAGCCTGCTTCTCCCTCTCCCACTCCCCCTGCTTGTGTTCCCTCTCTCACTGTGTCTCTCTCTGTCAAATAAATAAATAAAATCTTTAAAAAAAAAAA
>NW_027998888.1:0-200 GCF_054177405.1 Leptonychotes weddellii
GCTAAAAATATTAACTTTCCCGTGCCACACTGCCTTGAAGATCAGTTGGCAAATCAAGAATTTGTAAGTCAGAGTCTTCCAACTGTTCAGGGCGAGCCACAACAAGCGCTTCAAATGACTCTTTATCAGTAGCTATGGCATTAACCACTTTTATTTTATCTATTGAATCACCAGGCTGAGGCACCTCTCCTTGACCTTTA
>NW_027998889.1:0-200 GCF_054177405.1 Leptonychotes weddellii
ACTAAAAATATTAACTTTCCCGTGCCACACTGCCTTGAAGATCAGTTGGCAAATCAAGAATTTGTAAGTCAGAGTCTTCCAACTGTTCAGGGCGAGCCACAACAAGCGCTTCAAATGACTCTTTATCAGTAGCTATGGCATTAACCACTTTTATTTTATCTATTGAATCACCAGGCTGAGGCACCTCTCCTTGACCTTTG
>NW_027998890.1:0-200 GCF_054177405.1 Leptonychotes weddellii
AAAAAAAACAAAAAAACCCCAAACAATTGACCATACAGAGCCAGGATGGAAGCAGAAAAGCCAGTTAGAGGACTAATGCAGCAATCCTATAGACACGATGGCATCTTGGCCCAGCGTGGTTGTGGTAGACCTGGGCTGTCAGCTTCTGGGTCTATTTTGAAGATATAGCAAACAAGACTTCCTGAAGTTTTGGATATGTG
>NW_027998891.1:0-200 GCF_054177405.1 Leptonychotes weddellii
AAAAAAAAAAACTAATAAATGTGAATTTTTCAAAGTTGTAAACAGAAAACAATACTTTTCCTTTAGGACAACCAAAGTCAAGAAACTGAGCCTGTGAGCTAATTTCAAACTACAAACCATAGAAATGCAAGTCCAACCATCTTGTGTAATTGGAGCCAAATTCTTCCACCCCATGGTATTGTCCTGAGTATGAGAGGTAA
>NW_027998892.1:0-200 GCF_054177405.1 Leptonychotes weddellii
AGGGGCGCCTGGGTGGCTCAGTTGGTTAAGCGACTGCCTTCGGCTCAGGTCATGATCCTGGAGTCCCGGGATCGAGTCCTGCATCGGGCTCCCTGCTCGGCAGGGAGTCTGCTTCTCCCTCTGACCCTCCTCCCTCTCATGCTCTCTGTCTCTCATTCTCTCTGTCTCAAATAAATAAATAAAATCTTTAAAAAAAAAAC
>NW_027998893.1:0-200 GCF_054177405.1 Leptonychotes weddellii
GGGGCGCCTGGGTGGCTCAGTCGGTTAAGCGTCTGCCTTCGGCTCAGGTCATGATCCCAGGGTCCTGGGATCGAGCCCCGCATCGGGCTCCCTGCTCCGCGGGAAGCCTGCTTCTCCCTCTCCCACTCCCCCTACTTGTGTTCCCTCTCTCGCTGTGTCTCTCTCTGTCAAATAAATAAATAAAATCTTTAAAAAAAAAA
>NW_027998894.1:0-200 GCF_054177405.1 Leptonychotes weddellii
AATTTTTTTTTTAAAGATTTTATTTATTTATTTGACAGAGAAAGACACAGCGAGAGAGGGAACACAAACGGGGAGTGGGAGAGGGAGAAGCAGACTCCCTGCCGAGCAGGGAGCCCGATGCGGGACTCGATCCCGGGACTCCAGGATCATGACCTGAGCCGAAGGCAGTCGCTTAACCAACTGAGCCACCCAGGCGCCCA
>NW_027998895.1:0-200 GCF_054177405.1 Leptonychotes weddellii
AGGGCGCCTGGGTGGCTCAGTTGGTTAAGCGACTGCCTTCGGCTCAGGTCATGATCCTGGAGTCCCGGGATCGAGTCCCGCATCGGGCTCCCTGCTCGGCAGGGAGTCTGCTTCTCCCTCTCCCACTCCCCGTTTGTGTTCCCTCTCTCGCTGTGTCTTTCTCTGTCAAATAAATAAATAAAATCTTTAAAAAAAAAATA
>NW_027998896.1:0-200 GCF_054177405.1 Leptonychotes weddellii
ATGGGGCGCCTGGGTGGCTCAGTTGGTTAAGCGACTGCCTTCGGCTCAGGTCATGATCCTGGAGTCCCGGGATCGAGTCCCGCATCGGGCTCCCTGCTCGGCAGGGAGTCTGCTTCTCCCTCTCCTGCTCCCCCCTCTTGTGCTCTTTCTCTCTCTCACTCTCTCTCTCAAATAAATAAATAAAATCTTTAAAAAAAAAA
>NW_027998897.1:0-1007 GCF_054177405.1 Leptonychotes weddellii
GAAAGGCTTTACTGGGAACCACTCTGACCAATTCAGAAGTTTCTACAAAAGGCATGAGAGTCATACACTTGATAAGACCCTTGCCACAAAGATTAATTTCACTCAAACTTTTCAGCTTAAGGGCCTTGTCAACTGTATCTTTCACTGGTTAAAAATGTAGATCACCTTCCTGGAGTTTCTATAATCTCTTCCATTTCTTTTTTTTTTTTTTAAGATTTTATTTATTTATTTGACAGAGAGAGACACAGCGAGAGAGGGAACACAAGCAGGGAGAGTGGGAGAGGGAGAAGCAGGCTTCCCGCGGAGCAGGGAGCCCGATGCGGGGCTCGATCCCAGGACCCTGGAATCATGACCTGAGTTGAAGGCAGACCTGAGCCACCCATGCGCCCATCTCTTCCATTTCTGCCTAAAAACTGGCCAATTATTTTCGGAGTCATCTCTTTCTTACAGTAACTTGTCAAATGCACCCCCAAAGCAATCAAGTCATGCTACTAATATTCTTTCTCAAATTCTTTTTTCCCTAAAGCCCCAAGCTCATTTGGACATTATTTATATTCTTACTTATTTCCAGCCTACCATTTAACCAAATGCTTCACCACTGCCTAACACATATCACCATCTTTCCAACTTCCACTAATGGTTTCCTCATCAGCCGGTGCCTAGCTCCAGAGCCAATGGCACATAATTCAGATTCATTTTTAATGTGGTAGCACCCACTTCTGGGTACTAGTTCTGTGACAGTTGGTTTAGACTTATTCTGATGTGGCAACAACTATTCTCCAAATATCAGTGGTTCGCAGCAAGTGGGAAAAGAAAAGGCAAGCTGCCAGGCTACTTACTGACACTTAAATATCTGAAAGTGATACTTTACATTTCTACTCACATCCCATTGGCCAAAGCAAGACATATAGCCAAGCCTACTATAAGTGGGGCACGAATGGATATAATCCTATAGTGAGTGATCCAGTAGAAAGGACAGTATATATTTGGAACAATAATACAGTCTA
>NW_027998898.1:0-200 GCF_054177405.1 Leptonychotes weddellii
AGGGGCGCCTGGGTGGCTCAGTTGGTTAAGCGACTGCCTTCGGCTCAGGTCATGATCCTGGAGTCCCTGGATCGAGTCCCGCATCGGGCTCCCTGCTCGGCGAGGAGCCTGCTTCTCCCTCTAACCCTCCCCCCTCTCATGTACTCTCTCTCTCTCTCTCATTCTCGCTCTCTCAAATAAATAAATAAATCTTTAAAAAA
>NW_027998899.1:0-200 GCF_054177405.1 Leptonychotes weddellii
GGGTGGCTCAGTTGGTTAAGCGACTGCCTTCGGCTCAGGTCATGATCCTGGAGTCCCTGGATCGAGTCCCGCATCGGGCTCCCTGCTCGGCAGGGAGTCTGCTTCTCCCTCTCCCACTCCCCGTTTGTGTTCCCTCTCTCGCTGTGTCTTTCTCTGTCAAATAAATAAAATCTTTAAAAAAAAAAAAAAAAAAAAAAAAA
>NW_027998900.1:0-200 GCF_054177405.1 Leptonychotes weddellii
ATCTTTTTTTTTTTTTTTTAAAGATTTTATTTATTTATTTGAGACAGAGAGAATGAGAGACAGAGAGCATGAGAGGGAGGAGGGTCAGAGGGAGAAGCAGACTCCCTGCCGAGCAGGGAGCCCGATGCGGGACTCGATCCCGGGACTCCAGGATCATGACCTGAGCCGAAGGCAGTCGCTTAACCAACTGAGCCACCCAG
>NW_027998901.1:0-200 GCF_054177405.1 Leptonychotes weddellii
TCTGAGCTTTTATACCTTTTGTCTTGAGTTCATTTTTTAAAAACTGCTAAAGACCATTTTTCTTCTTGGCTCCTATTGTGTCTCTGACAGCCAGAACTTGCAAAAAAAAAAAAAAAGAAGAAGACGATGAAGAAGAAACCAAAACCTAAAAGATAAAAAACTATCTTCCTGAGATTCTAAGAAGCTCCTATAACTGTTAA
>NW_027998902.1:0-200 GCF_054177405.1 Leptonychotes weddellii
GCGCCTGGGTGGCTCAGTTGGTTAAGCAACTGCCTTCGGCTCAGGTCATGATCCTGGAGTCCCTGGATCGAGTCCCGCATCGGGCTCCCTGCTCGGCAGGGAGTCTGCTTCTCCCTCTGACCCTCCTCCCTCTCATGCTCTCTGTCTCTCATTCTCTCTGTCTCAAATAAATAAATAAAATCTTTAAAAAAAAAAAAAAA
>NW_027998903.1:0-200 GCF_054177405.1 Leptonychotes weddellii
GGGACTCGATCCCGGGACTCCAGGATCATGACCTGAGCCGAAGGCAGTCGCTTAACCAACTGAGCCACCCAGGCGCCTGGGACTGAGGAACTTTTTATAAAAAAAGAATTCTGGGCTGTCGTAGGTCCAGGAACCTTAGCAAACCCCCAGCTTTCAGTCAGGACGCCTGGCAAGTTATAGCCTAAAAGTAAGGACTAACC
>NW_027998904.1:0-200 GCF_054177405.1 Leptonychotes weddellii
TGGACTCTGAAAAACAAACTGAGGGTTCTAGAGGGGAGGGGGGTGGGAGGATGGGTTGGCCTGGTGGTGGGTATTGAGGAGGGCACGTTCTGCATGGAGCACTGGGTGTTGTGCACGAACAATGAATCATGGAACACTTCATCTAGAACTAATGATGTAATGTATGGGGATTAACATAAGAATAAAAAAAATAAATAAAA
>NW_027998905.1:0-200 GCF_054177405.1 Leptonychotes weddellii
TTGGGCGCCTGGGTGGCTCAGTTGGTTAAGCGACTGCCTTCAGCTCAGGTCATGATCCCAGGGTCCTGGGATCGAGTCCCGCATCGGGCTCCCTGCTCTGCGGGGAGCCTGCTTCTCCCTCTCCCACTCCCCCTGCTTGTGTTCCCTCTCTCGCTGTGTCTCTCTCTGTCAAATAAATAAATAAAATCTTTAAAAAAAAA
>NW_027998906.1:0-200 GCF_054177405.1 Leptonychotes weddellii
TAGGGCGCCTGGGTGGCTCAGTTGGTTAAGCGACTGCCTTCAGCTCAGGTCATGATCCCAGGGTCCTGGGATCGAGTCCCGCATCGGGCTCCCTGCTCTGCGGGGAGCCTGCTTCTCCCTCTCCCACTCCCCCTGCTTGTGTTCCCTCTCTCGCTGTGTCTCTCTCTGTCAAATAAATAAATAAAATCTTTAAAAAAATA
>NW_027998907.1:0-200 GCF_054177405.1 Leptonychotes weddellii
ATTTTTTTTTTTTTAAAGATTTTTTATTTATTTATTTGAGACAGAGAGAATGAGATACAGAAAGCATGAGAGGGAGGAGGGTCAGAGGGAGAAGCAGACTCCCTGCCGAGCAGGGAGCCCGATGCGGGACTCGATCCCGGGACTCCAGGATCATGACCTGAGCCGAAGGCAGTCGCTTAACCAACTGAGCCACCCAGGCG
>NW_027998908.1:0-1007 GCF_054177405.1 Leptonychotes weddellii
CCTATATTTCCTTTAGCAGAAGATTGATCAAATAATTTTATATTCATATGATGAACTACTATGCAATTTTTACAAAGTATTAAGTAAATCTCTATGTATTGAAATAGAGACTTCATAATCTGTGAACTCAGCTTTTGTGGCTAGGCAGGGAATGGGATTCTAGTATAACGAACTGTACGTGAGTCTACAATTTAAAAAAATGAGAAAGCATTATTTTTTAAATAGAAATCAAATCTAACAAAGTAATCTATAGCTTTAGATCAGATGGGGAAAAATAATCTGATGCAAATTCAATATTTCTGTGAGGACATTTAATTTACATGCAGGATCTTACAGTTGGCAATTGTTAAATCATGAGGGATACTTTCACTTTTAACCTGAACATAACTAACCAATGATAGTGGACAGCAATTAAGAACTTCAGCTCATTTGATCAATGATCCATATCACTTGGAAGGAGCTCAGGATACTGGGTTAGGGCATGACATATAAGTGATAAAGGGACCACTGAATTCTAGTTGGAGGATAATCAGAGATGAGATGGAGAGATTTGAGCCAGAGTTTGGTACATTGGGATAGATGGGACAGATGAGATCAGCATTCCAGACAAAGATGACAAAGATGTAGAGGTGTGTTGGGGTAAAGATGTGCAGAATACTTTGGTTGCGGTAAAGGGTTAAGGGGAGAAATGCAGGTATGGTCAGAAAGATATATCTGGACCTTGAAGTCTGGGTTGGGGCTGTGGGTTTTATTCTATAGGCGACAAGAAGTCCCTGAAAATTTGCAGTTGATCTGTGGAGGCAAGACTCACTGAACTTCATTCATAGGGTCAGGGAAGAGTGATAGCTAATCCCATTCCCTGCCTAGCCACAAAAGCTGAGTTCACAGATTATGAAGTCTCTATTTCAATACATAGAGATTTACTTAATACTTTGTAAAAATTGCATAGTAGTTCATCATATGAATATAAAATTATTTGATCAATCTTCTGCTAAAGGAAATATAGG
>NW_027998909.1:0-200 GCF_054177405.1 Leptonychotes weddellii
CATTACATCATTAGTTCTAGATGAAGTGTTCCATGATTCATTGTTCGTGCACAACACCCAGTGCTCCATGCAGAACGTGCCCTCCTCAATACCCACCACCAGGCCAACCCATCCTCCCACCCCCCTCCCCTCTAGAACCCTCAGTTTGTTTTTCAGAGTCCATCGTCTCTCATGGTTCGTCCACCCCTCCGAATTCCCCC
>NW_027998910.1:0-200 GCF_054177405.1 Leptonychotes weddellii
GGACTCTGAAAAACAAACTGAGGGTTCTAGAGGGGAGGGGGGTGGGAGGATGGGTTGGCCTGGTGGTGGGTATTGAGGAGGGCACGTTCTGCATGGAGCACTGGGTGTTGTGCACGAACAATGAATCATGGAACACTTCATCTAGAACTAATGATGTAATGTATGGGGATTAACATAAGAATAAAAAAAAATAAAATAAA
>NW_027998911.1:0-200 GCF_054177405.1 Leptonychotes weddellii
TAGGGCGCCTGGGTGGCTCAGTTGGTTAAGCGACTGCCTTCGGCTCAGGTCATGATCCTGGAGTCCCTGGATCGAGTCCCACATCGGGCTCCCTGCTCGGCAGGGAGTCTGCTTCTCCCTCTGACCCTCCCCCCTCTCATGTGCTCTCTCTCATTCTCTCTCTCTCAAATAAATAAATAAAATCTTTAAAAAAAAAAAAA
>NW_027998912.1:0-200 GCF_054177405.1 Leptonychotes weddellii
CTGGGTGGCTCAGTTGGTTAAGCGACTGCCTTCGGCTCAGGTCATGATCCTGGAGTCCCGGGATCGAGTCCCGCATCGGGCTCCCTGCTCGGCAGGGAGTCTGCTTCTCCCTCTGACCCTCCTCCCTCTCATGCTCTCTGTCTCTCATTCTCTCTCTCTCAAATAAATAAATAAAATCTTTAAAAAAAAAAAAAAAAAAA
>NW_027998913.1:0-200 GCF_054177405.1 Leptonychotes weddellii
GGACTCTGAAAAACAAACTGAGGGTTCTAGAGGGGAGGGGGGTGGGAGGATGGGTTGGCCTGGTGGTGGGTATTGAGGAGGGCACGTTCTGCATGGAGCACTGGGTGTTGTGCACGAACAATGAATCATGGAACACTTCATCTAGAACTAATGATGTAATGTATGGGGATTAACATAAGAATAAAAAAAAAAAAAAGAAA
>NW_027998914.1:0-200 GCF_054177405.1 Leptonychotes weddellii
GCCTGGGTGGCTCAGTTGGTTAAGCGACTGCCTTCGGCTCAGGTCATGATCCCGGAGTCCCTGGATCGAGTCCCACATCGGGCTCCCTGCTCGGCAGGGAGTCTGCTTCTCCCTCTGACCTTCCCCCCTCTCATGTGCTCTCTCTCTCATTCTCTCTCTCTCAAATAAATAAATAAAAAATCTTTAAAAAAAAAAAAAAA
>NW_027998915.1:0-200 GCF_054177405.1 Leptonychotes weddellii
GGGCGCCTGGGTGGCTCAGTTGGTTAAGCGACTGCCTTCGGCTCAGGTCATGATCCTGGAGTCCCGGGATCGAGTCCCGCATCGGGCTCCCTGCTCGGCAGGGAGTCTGCTTCTCCCTCTGACCCTCCTCCCTCTCATGCTCTCTGTCTCTCATTCTCTCTCTCTCAAATAAATAAATAAAATCTTTAAAAAAAAAAGAA
>NW_027998916.1:0-200 GCF_054177405.1 Leptonychotes weddellii
ATTTTTTTTAAAGATTTTATTTATTTATTTGAGAGAGAGAGAATGAGAGACAGAGAGCACGAGAGGGAGGAGGGTCAGAGGGAGAAGCAGACTCCCTGCCGAGCAGGGAGCCCGATGCGGGACTCGATCCCGGGACTCCAGGATCATGACCTGAGCCGAAGGCAGTCGCTTAACCAACTGAGCCACCCAGGCGCCCCAAC
>NW_027998917.1:0-200 GCF_054177405.1 Leptonychotes weddellii
TGGGGCGCCTGGGTGGCTCAGTTGGTTAAGCGACTGCCTTCAGCTCAGGTCATGATCCCAGGGTCCTGGGATCGAGTCCCGCATCGGGCTCCCTGCTCTGCGGGGAGCCTGCTTCTCCCTCTCCCACTCCCCCTGCTTGTGTTCCCTCTCTCGCTGTGTCTCTCTCTGTCAAATAAATAAATAAAATCTTTAAAAAAAAA
>NW_027998918.1:0-200 GCF_054177405.1 Leptonychotes weddellii
AGTAGGAGACCTGGATTTCGTCTCCTCTCAGGAATTCAGCTGGATAGGGATCAAACCATTCTGAACACCTACAAACTCAACAGGAGATCGAAGAAAGGAATAGCAACAACTCTCTGAACAGAAAAGCGACCACTTTCTGGAAGGTAGGACGTGCGGAGAAGTGAATCCGAGGCGATATTCGGGAGGATAGACGGCGGGGG
>NW_027998919.1:0-1007 GCF_054177405.1 Leptonychotes weddellii
AACAACAGGTTTTCACTGTAGATGAAACAGCCTTCTATTGGAAAAAGATGCCATCTAGGACTTCCATAGCTAGAGAGGAGAAGTCAATGCCTGGCTTCAAAGCTTCAAAGGACAGGTTGGCTCTCTCCTTAGGGGCTAATGCAGCTGGTGACTTGAGGTTGAAGTCAATGCTCATTTGCATTCCTAAAATCCTAGGGCCCTTAAGGATTATGCTAAATCTACTAAGCCTGTGCTCTATAAAAGGAACAACAAAGCCTGGGTGACAGGATGTCTATTTATAACATGGTTTACTGAATATTTTAAGCTCACTGTTGAGACCTACTACTCAGAAAAAAGACTTCTTTCAAAATGTTACTGCTCATTGACAAGGCACCTGGTCACCCAAGAGGCCTGATGGAGATGTACAATGAGATTAACATTGTTTTCATGCCTGCTAATACAACATCCATTCTGCAGCCCATGGATCAAGGAGTCCTTTAAACTTTCAAGTCTTATTATTTAAGAAATACATTCTGTGAGGCTGTAGCTGCCAAAGATAGTGATTGCTCTGATGAATCTGGGCAAAGTAAACTGAAAACCTTCTGGAAAGGATTCACCATCAGATGCCATTAAGAACATTCATGACTCATGGGAAGAGGTCAAAATGTCAACATTAGCAAGAGTTTGGAACAAGTTGATTCCAGCGCTCATGGATGACTCTGAGAGGGTCAAACTTTGGTGGGGAAAGTAACTGCAGATGTGGTGGAAATAGCAAGATAACTAGAATTAAAAGTGAAGTCTGAAGATATGATGGAATTGCTGCAATCTCGTGATAAAAAATGGGTGAGGGGTTGCTGCTTATGGATGAGCAAAGATATTTTTTTGAGATGGCACCTATTCCTGGTGAAGATGCTATGAAGATGGATGAAATGACAGCAAAGGATTTGGAATACTACCTAAACTTAGTTGATAAAGCAGTGGCAAGATTTGAGAGGATTGACTCCAATTTTGGAAGTAGTTCTACTGTG
>NW_027998920.1:0-200 GCF_054177405.1 Leptonychotes weddellii
ACCTGGGTGGCTCAGTTGGTTAAGCGACTGCCTTCGGCTCAGGTCATGATCCTGGAGTCCCGGGATCGAGTCCCGCATCGGGCTCCCTGCTCGGCAGGGAGTCTGCATCTCCCTCTGACCCTCCTCCCTCTCATGCTCTCTGTCTCTCATTCTCTCTGTCTCAAAATAAATAAATAAAAATCTTTAAAAAAAAAAAAAAG
>NW_027998921.1:0-200 GCF_054177405.1 Leptonychotes weddellii
GCCTGGGTGGCTCAGTTGGTTAAGCGACTGCCTTCGGCTCAGGTCATGATCCTGGAGTCCCGGGATCGAGTCCCGCATCGGGCTCCCTGCTCGGCAGGGAGTCTGCATCTCCCTCTGACCCTCCTCCCTCTCATGCTCTCTGTCTCTCATTCTCTCTGTCTCAAAATAAATAAATAAAAATCTTTAAAAAAAAAAAAAAA
>NW_027998922.1:0-200 GCF_054177405.1 Leptonychotes weddellii
AATCCCCATACATTACATCATTAGTTCTAGATGAAGTGTTCCATGATTCATTGTTCATGCACAACACCCAGTGCTCCATGCAGAACGTGCCCTCCTCAATACCCACCACCAGGCCAACCCATCCTCCCACCCCCCTCCCCTCTAGAACCCTCAGTTTGTTTTTCAGAGTCCATCGTCTCTCATGGTTCGTCCACCCCTCC
>NW_027998923.1:0-200 GCF_054177405.1 Leptonychotes weddellii
CAGAGAGAGAGAGAGCGCGAGTAGGCAGAGCGACAGGCAGAGGGAGAGGGAGAAGCAAGCTCCCCGCTGAGCAGAGAGCCCCACAGAGGACAGACGGACATGGGGCTCGATCCCAGGACTCTGGGATCATGACCTGAGCCAAAGGCAGATGCTTCACCGACCGAGCCACCCAGATGCCCCTAATTTACTTCAGATCTTAA
>NW_027998924.1:0-200 GCF_054177405.1 Leptonychotes weddellii
AAAAAAAAGAAGAAGAAGAAGGTAGCGGGAGGGGAAGAATGAAGCGGGGGAAATCGGAGGGGTGGACGAACCATGAGAGACGATGGACTCTGAAAAACAAACTGAGGGTTCTAGAGGGGAGGGGGGTGGGAGGATGGGTTGGCCTGGTGGTGGGTATTGAGGAGGGCACGTTCTGCATGGAGCACTGGGTGTTATGCACA
>NW_027998925.1:0-200 GCF_054177405.1 Leptonychotes weddellii
GGGCGCCTGGGTGGCTCAGTTGGTTAAGCGACTGCCTTCGGCTCAGGTCATGATCCTGGAGTCCCGGGATCGAGTCCCGCATCGGGCTCCCTGCTCAGCAAGGAACCTGCTTCTCCCTCTAACCCTCCCCCCTCTCATGTACTCTCTCTCTCATTCTCGCTCTCTCAAATAAATAAATAAATCTTTAAAAAAAAAAAAAA
>NW_027998926.1:0-200 GCF_054177405.1 Leptonychotes weddellii
GCGCCTGGGTGGCTCAGTCATTAAGCGTCTGCCTTCGGCTCAGGTCATGATCCCAGGGTCCTGGGATCGAGCCCCACATCGGGCTCCCTGCTCAGCGGGGAGTCTACTTCTCCCTCTCCCACTCCCCCTGCTTGTATTCCCTCTCTCGCTGTGTCTCTCTCTGTCAAATAAATAAATAAAATCTTTAAAAAAAAAAAAAA
>NW_027998927.1:0-200 GCF_054177405.1 Leptonychotes weddellii
CCCCTCAGTTTGTTTTTCAAAGTCCATCGTCTCTCCCTCTGATTCCCCCCCTTCATTCTTCTCCTCCTATCTTTTTTTTTCTTAATATATATTACATTATTTGTTTCAGAGGTACACATCTGTGATTCAACAGTCTTGCACAATTCACAGCGCTCACCATAGCACATACCCTCCCCAGTGTCTATCACCCAGTCACCCCC
>NW_027998928.1:0-200 GCF_054177405.1 Leptonychotes weddellii
GGCGCCTGGGTGGCTCAGTTGGTTAAGCGACTGCCTTCGGCTCAGGTCATGATCCTGGAGTCCCGGGATCGAGTCCCGCATCAGGCTCCCTGCTCGGCGGGGAGTCTGCTTCTCCCTCTGACCCTCCTCCCTCTCATGCTCTCTGTCTCTCATTCTCTCTGTCTCAAATAAATAAATAAAATCTTTAAAAAAAAAAAAAA
>NW_027998929.1:0-200 GCF_054177405.1 Leptonychotes weddellii
ATTTTTTTTAAAGATTTTATTTATTTATTTGACAGAGAGAGACACAGCGAGAGAGGGAACACAAGCAGGGGGAGTGGGAGAGGGAGAAGCAGGCTCCCCGCAGAGCAGGGAGCCCGATGCGGGACTCGATCCCAGGACCCTGGGATCATGACCTGAGCTGAAGGCAGTCGCTTAACCAACTGAGCCACCCAGGCGCCCTG
>NW_027998930.1:0-1007 GCF_054177405.1 Leptonychotes weddellii
CAGGGCTGATGGCTACTGAGGGACCACTGAGCATCCACTGTTCCCCTTTGCTTTGTGGTCCGGAGCCTGGACCAGCCATGTGTCCTCACCAGGTGCCCATCCTTTGTGGGGAGATGTGGGGTCTCCCGACCACCCTGGGAGGAGAGAGGAAGCTGCGGCCAGACCCGGCCTGACTCCCAGCAGAGGACAGAAAGGCTGCTGTGGGCCAGGCGGTGGAGCACGGCTCTCTGAGGGAAGGGGTGCTGGGCCCGGGGCCGCAGGGCTGGAGAAGGTGGGACCCCAGACCAGCCAGGGGAGTCCCATCCTCAGGGGTCCCTAGTCAGACAGGGGCTCCAACTCAGTTCTAGTGTGAAAGGTGAACTTTCCCAATTGCTGCCCTGGGAACGCAGAAGCACAGTTGTCCCTCAAGAGACTGGCCAGTCACTCATCTGACCATCCACCCCTCCATCCATGAACCCTCCCTGAGGCCTCCTGGGGCCTGGCTTGTGTGGGGCTCTTGGTTCCTTGTGCCCCGGGCAAGGTGGTGCTGGCCCAGCTGAGGCCAAAATGAGACCTGGAATGTGCTTCTTTACCCCAGGAAGAGGGCACTGTGGTGCTGGGGTGCTCTGGGGAGACTTTTCCAGGCATGTGCTGGAGCTCATGGCACTGAGACCACTGTAAGGAAGACAAGGGTGGGGGTTCTAGGGGTCCTGAGTAGGCAGTAAAGGTTGCCTGGCGGCAGCAGTGACTTCGGTAACCTCAAAACAGGACCTGGGAGCCGGACCCCCAGGGCTGGAAGGACAGAGGTAAGGAGGGCATCCTGGGGGGGCAGCATGAGCAAAGGCGCAGAGGGGGACCTTGGCACCCCTCAGCTGGTGCTCTCCAGCCCCACTGAAGCCCCCTGACCCCTCCACCTTAAAGACCCCAGACTCCTGTCTTCCATGCCGCCTGGCCCGCCATCCTGCTCACCACCCAGAAAGCCCTTGGATTCTGTGCCACGCGGCTGGGTCCTGCCCTGGGGAGGAAGG
>NW_027998931.1:0-200 GCF_054177405.1 Leptonychotes weddellii
GAGGGCGCCTGGGTGGCTCAGTTGGTTAAGCGACTGCCTTCAGCTCAGGTCATGATCCCAGGGTCCTGGGATCGAGTCCCGCATCGGGCTCCCTGCTCTGCGGGGAGCCTGCTTCTCCCTCTCCCACTCCCCCTGCTTGTGTTCCCTCTCTCGCTGTGTCTCTCTCTGTCAAATAAATAAATAAAATCTTTAAAAAAAAA
>NW_027998932.1:0-200 GCF_054177405.1 Leptonychotes weddellii
GGGCGCCTGGGTGGCTCAGTTGGTTAAGCGACTGCCTTCGGCTCAGGTCATGATCCTGGAGTCCCGGGATCGAGTCCCGCATCGGGCTCCCTGCTCGGCAGGGAGTCTGCTTCTCCCTCTGACCCTCCTCCCTCTCATGCTCTCTGTCTCTCATTCTCTCTGTCTCAAATAAATAAATAAAATCTTTAAAAAAAAAATAA
>NW_027998933.1:0-200 GCF_054177405.1 Leptonychotes weddellii
ACGCTCAGCCCCCGAAGCCGTAGAGGGTGCGGCCCTGGCGCTTGAGCGCGTAGACCACGTCCATGGCCGTGACCGTCTTGCGCTTGGCGTGCTCCGTGTAGGTGACGGCGTCCCGGATCACGTTCTCCAGGAACACCTTGAGCACCCCGCGGGTCTCCTCGTAGATGAGGCCGGAGATGCGCTTGACGCCGCCGCGCCGG
>NW_027998934.1:0-200 GCF_054177405.1 Leptonychotes weddellii
TGGGGGCGCCTGGGTGGCTCAGTTGGTTAAGCGACTGCCTTCGGCTCAGGTCATGATCCTGGAGTCCCGGGATCGAGTCCCACATCGGGCTCCCTGCTCGGCAGGGAGTCTGCTTCTCCCTCTGACCCTCCTCCCTCTCATGCTCTCTGTCTCTCATTCTCTCTGTCTCAAATAAATAAATAAAATCTTTAAAAAAAAAA
>NW_027998935.1:0-200 GCF_054177405.1 Leptonychotes weddellii
AGGGCGCCTGGGTGGCTCAGTTGGTTAAGCGACTGCCTTCGGCTCAGGTCATGATCCTGGAGTCCCTGGATCGAGTCCCACGTCGGGCTCCCTGCTCGGCAGGGAGCCTGCTTCTGCCTCTGACCCTCCCCCCTCTCATGTGCTCTCTCTCTCTCATTCTCTCTGTCTCAAATAAATAAAATCTTTATTAAAAAAAAAAA
>NW_027998936.1:0-200 GCF_054177405.1 Leptonychotes weddellii
GGCGCCTGGGTGGCTCAGTTGGTTGGGCGACTGCCTTCGGCTCAGGTCATGATCCTGGAGTCCCGGGATCGAGTCCCGCATCGGGCTCCCTGCTCGGCAGGGAGTCTGCTTCTCCCTCTCCTGCTCCCCACTCTTGTGCTCTTTCTCTCTCTCACTCTCTCTCAAATAAATAAATAAAATCTTTAAAAAAAAAAAAAAAA
>NW_027998937.1:0-200 GCF_054177405.1 Leptonychotes weddellii
CGCCTGGGTGGCTCAGTTGGTTAAGCGACTGCCTTCGGCTCAGGTCATGATCCTGGAGTCCCGGGATCGAGTCCCGCATCGGGCTCCCTGCTCGGCAGGGAGTCTGCTTCTCCCTCTGACCCTCCTCCCTCTCATGCTCTCTGTCTCTCATTCTCTCTCTCTCAAATAAATAAATAAAATCTTTAAAAAAAAAAAAAGAA
>NW_027998938.1:0-200 GCF_054177405.1 Leptonychotes weddellii
CCTGGGTGGCTCAGTCGTTAAGCGTCTGCCTTCGGCTCAGGTCATGATCACAGGGTCCTGGGATCGAGCCCCGCATCGGGTTCTCCGCTCTGCGGGAAGCCTGCTTCTCCCTCTTCCACTCCCCCTGCTTGTGTTCCCTCTCTCGCTGTGTCTCTCTCTGTCAAATAAATAAAATCTTTAAAAAAAAAAAAAAAAAAAAA
>NW_027998939.1:0-200 GCF_054177405.1 Leptonychotes weddellii
CTGGGTGGCTCAGTTGGTTAAGCGACTGCCTTCAGCTCAGGTCATGATCCCAGGGTCCTGGGATCGAGTCCCGCATCGGGCTCCCTGCTCTGCAGGGAGCCTGCTTCTCCCTCTCCCACTCCCCCTGCTTGTGTTCCCTCTCTCGCTGTGTCTCTCTCTGTCAAATAAATAAATAAAATCTTTAAAAAAAAAAAAAAAAA
>NW_027998940.1:0-200 GCF_054177405.1 Leptonychotes weddellii
ACCTCTAGGCGAGGCCACAGCCATGTGTGGTTTCTGCCAGAAGTCAGGGAGGGTCAGCTGGAGAATTTGAGGAGAAAGCAAATAATGGAGGGAAGTCCCCAGTTCACCTCAGAAGTGAAAGGTTTTCCCCTAACAAGGAGCCTGGTGGTGACTGTGCGCTGAAGCAGCTGCCACCCCAGTCATGGCCTGGGACTCCTCCA
>NW_027998941.1:0-1007 GCF_054177405.1 Leptonychotes weddellii
CAGGGAAAGTGAGGGGCAGGGACTCACTGGATGGACCGTATTTGCATATAGAGCCCCTCATGTGGCAGACGCTGGAGCAGAAAAGGAGGCCTAGGGCAGCCCAGCCCACTGGGGAACCTGGGTCTGTGTCACCATGGCCTGGACTCCTGTCTTCCTGGGGATGCTCTTTCACTGCACAGGTAGGGAGAGGCCTCAGGCAATAGCCTGCATCACCCCTCTGCTTCAGAGTCTAGAGAAAATTTACATTGAACCTATCCAATATCCTATGAGTGTGTGGGTTTGCAGGCTCCCTGTCCCAGCCTGAGCTGACCCAACCGCCCTCCCTCTCGGCATCTTTGGGATTGACAGACAGCTCACCCGCACCATGAGCAGGGACATCAGTGTTGGTGGCTCTAACATCTACGGGATCCTGCAGCAGTCAGGGAGCCCTCCCCAAGGTCTGCTGTACTACTTCTCAGACTCCAGTAAGCACCAGGACTCCGGGGTCCCCAGCCGCTTCTCTGGCTCCAAAGACTCCTCGGCCAATGCAGGGCTTCTGCGCATCTCGGGGCTGCAGGCTGAGGCCGAGGCGGACTATCACTGGGCTACAGCTCACGGCGGTGGGAGCAGCTACCACTCCTCACAGAGTCTCAGACAACGAGGAAGTGGGTTTAAAACCTCTGGACACACGGATCTTTTTTCTGAGCCTCTTTTCAGTAAGAAACTTGTCTGGAGAGACATAGCGGGGTGGTCTCTTCTGCACGATGTCCTATCCTTCAACAGAAAAGAGGAAGGTCATGTAATGCATGCAAAGTGAAAGAAAATGGGTGCATCCGAGGAAGACACAGACACATGAGATATCCGAGCCCAGCCTCACATCCCCACTCAATCTGGAGAAGATGGACAGGAATGAATTCTGTGTCTACAACAGAACATACTGCCCAGCGAACATTCCTCCACAATCCGTTCTATCATCTTATTCCATAAAGTGTGACCTTGTGTCACTTCTGATGTATCCATACCTGATA
>NW_027998942.1:0-200 GCF_054177405.1 Leptonychotes weddellii
CGGAGGAGTCCCAGGCCATGACTGGGGTGGCAGCTGCTTCAGCGCACAGTCACCACCAGGCTCCTTGTTAGGGGAAAACCTTTCACTTCTGAGGTGAACTGGGGACTTCCCTCCATTATTTGCTTTCTCCTCAAATTCTCCAGCTGACCCTCCCTGACTTCTGGCAGAAACCACACATGGCTGTGGCCTCGCCTAGAGGC
>NW_027998943.1:0-200 GCF_054177405.1 Leptonychotes weddellii
AATCCCCATACATTACATCATTAGTTTTAGATGAAGTGTTCCATGATTCATTGTTTGTGCATAACACCCAGTGCTCCATGCAGAATGTGCCCTCCTCAATACCCACCACCAGGCTAACCCATCCTCCCACCCCCCTCCCCTCTAGAACCCTCAGTTTGTTTTTCAGAGTCCATCGTCTCTCATGGTTCGTCTACCCCTCC
>NW_027998944.1:0-200 GCF_054177405.1 Leptonychotes weddellii
CCTGGGTGGCTCAGTTGGTTAAGCGACTGCCTTCGGCTCAGGTCATGATCCTGGAGTCCCGGGATCGAGTCCCGCATCGGGCTCCCTGCTCGGCAGGGAGCCTGCTTCTCCCTCTGACCCTCCCCCCTCTCATGTGCTCTCTGTCTCTCTCATTCTCTCTGTCTCAAATAAATAAATAAAATCTTAAAAAAAAAAAAAAA
>NW_027998945.1:0-200 GCF_054177405.1 Leptonychotes weddellii
GTAACAATATTTGTTCATTAATTGTAACAAATATACCACACTAATGCAAGATCATAATAATAGGGGAAACTGTGTGCAGGGGAGAGGGTATATGTGATTCTCTGTACTGTCTGCTCAATTTTTCTGTAAATCTAAAACTGTTCTAAAAATAAAGTCTATTAATTAAACACAAACACACATACACACACACTAACCACATA
>NW_027998946.1:0-200 GCF_054177405.1 Leptonychotes weddellii
ATTTTTTTTTTTTTAAAGATTTTATTTATTTATTTGAGAGAGAGAGAATGAGAGACAGAGAGCACGAGAGGGAAGAGGGCAGAGGGAGAAGCAGACCCCCTGCTGAGCAGGGAGCCCGATGTGGGACTCGATCCCGGGACTCCAGGATCATGACCTGAGCCGAAGGCAGTCGCTTAACCAACTGAGCCACCCAGGCGCCC
>NW_027998947.1:0-200 GCF_054177405.1 Leptonychotes weddellii
GCGCCTGGGTGGCTCAGTTGGTTAAGCGACTGCCTTCGGCTCAGGTCATGATCCTGGAGTCCCTGGATCGAGTCCCGCATCGGGCTCCCTGCTTGGCGGGGAGTCTGCTTCTCCCTCTGACCCTCCCCCCTCTCATGTGCTCTCTCTCATTCTCTCTCTCTCAAATAAATAAATAAAATCTTTAAAAAAAAAAAAAAAAA
>NW_027998948.1:0-200 GCF_054177405.1 Leptonychotes weddellii
AGTGCTGGATGGTGTTGCCACTTCAGGTGAAACGTCTAGTGCGTGTCCTCCTGGGGGTGGGGCAGGGGCCCTCCTTTTATAACGACTGAGTGGCTTCTGTTGCCACAGGCGCCCCCGAGTTACCTGGATGGAAGATGTCACGTGAAGGCAATTGAGCCAGTGACACCTGGATGGCCCCGAGCTCCCCACCTGTAAACACG
>NW_027998949.1:0-200 GCF_054177405.1 Leptonychotes weddellii
GGGGGGGAAATCGGAGGGGTAGACGAACCATGAGAGACGATGGACTCTGAAAAACAAACTGAGGGTTCTAGAGGGGAGGGGGGTGGGAGGATGGGTTAGCCTGGTGATGGGTATTGAGGAGGGCACATTCTGCATGGAGCACTGGGTGTTATGCACAAACAATGAATCATGGAACACTACATCTAAAACTAATGATGTAA
>NW_027998950.1:0-200 GCF_054177405.1 Leptonychotes weddellii
TCTAGGGGCGCCTGGGTGGCTCAGTTGGTTAAGCGACTGCCTTCGGCTCAGGTCATGATCCTGGAGTCCCGGGATCGAGTCCCGCATCGGGCTCCCTGCTCGGCAGGGAGTCTGCTTCTCCCTCTGACCCTCCTCCCTCTCATGCTCTCTGTCTCTCATTCTCTCTGTCTCAAATAAATAAATAAAATCTTTAAAAAAAA
>NW_027998951.1:0-200 GCF_054177405.1 Leptonychotes weddellii
CAGATAACGAGTTTGAGAGACTTACTTGGTTAATTCCAACAGAAATGTCTCAAAAGGAAGCAATTATCTCCTTTGGAAAACTTGAGGGTTTTTTGCCCTAAATATATAGGAAGCACATCCCCATCACCAAGAGCTGATTAGAATTTGACATTTGAAACCCATAAACCTGAAGCTTCCCAAAGCAAATACCAGATCAAGCA
>NW_027998952.1:0-1007 GCF_054177405.1 Leptonychotes weddellii
CTACTCTCTTAATATAATCATTTGGGTCAGTAGCATACCCATTCCTAGGGAAAGTCACACTATCATACATTTATGGTATGCATTTTTCATGTCAACTCCTTTAAATAAGCAATGATTTCATTCCATCCATATTTAGGGAAATCCATTGTTAGACCTCTGCCTCTTCTATGAAATTCCATTACAGTGAATTATCAGCAAAGACCATTTAACTGGAATCAATTGCACACCAACCATGTAAGTCTGGTATTTCAAGACAGTGCTTATAATAGCTATATCAATTTGGTCATTGATATCATACATTTTTAGAATACATCCAAAAACAAATGTAGCATTATCTTTTTGTATAAATATAAGCATGTATATCAGACTTAATATTCCCAGGATTTCTACATTAAACACCTCAGGATAAATATTACTCAGGAAGCAATGATCTATTATTTTTGTCTTTCATCTTACAGTCAAAATTTTAATATAAAGATGTAATGTAGGAATATACAAATAATTGAATAGATGTGTAGTCTCACTAATTTTATTGAATAGTTTCCTTCTATTTAAATGTAATTTCCCTTCTGTTTAAATTTAAGGAGATATTCTGAATGTTTTATTCATGTACTGAGAGATGTGACAGAAAAATGAAAAGAATATTTTTCAAACTAGTTAAGTCAAATTAGTGCTGCATAATGAATTTTCAAAATCTTGACAAATGTAAAATGGTAAAAAATATTTGAGCATATTGCATTCACTAGGTAAAGTGCATGGAAGCCTTTCTTTTACCTGGGAGGCAAGTTTGGGATATGACTGTGTTTACAGCTAAAGACTTGGTATCTAATGATGACAGCATCTTCTATAATTAGTCTCCAAACTTCTAGAGGTTAGGATGGTGTAAACTGCATGTTACACCTCTTTACTTACATTTAGTATTATTAGACAGAGAATATTTAATGTCACATAGAGAGAAAGAGACTATAACTTTATAAGGGTAGCACAGATTTGGAAGATTTTACAGG
>NW_027998953.1:0-200 GCF_054177405.1 Leptonychotes weddellii
CGCTTGATCTGGTATTTGCTTTGGGAAGCTTCAGGTTTATGGGTTTCAAATGTCAAATTCTAATCAGCTCTTGGTGATGGGGATGTGCTTCCTATATATTTAGGGCAAAAAACCCTCAAGTTTTCCAAAGGAGATAATTGCTTCCTTTTGAGACATTTCTGTTGGAATTAACCAAGTAAGTCTCTCAAACTCGTTATCTA
>NW_027998954.1:0-200 GCF_054177405.1 Leptonychotes weddellii
ATCGCCTCGGATTCACTTCTCCGCACGTCCTACCTTCCAGAAAGTGGTCGCTTTTCTGTTCAGAGAGTTGTTGCTATTCCTTTCTTCGATCTCCTGTTGAGTTTGTAGGTGTTCAGAATGGTTTGATCCCTATCCAGCTGAATTCCTGAGAGGAGACGAAATCCAGGTCTCCTACTCCTCCGCCATCTTTCTCCGCCCCC
>NW_027998955.1:0-200 GCF_054177405.1 Leptonychotes weddellii
AGACGATGGACTCTGAAAAACAGGCTGGGGGTTCTAGAGGGGAGGGGGGTGGGAGGATGGGTTGGCCTGGTGGTGGGTATTGAGGAGGGCACGTTCTGCATGGAGCACTGGGTGTTATGCACAAACAATGAATCATGGAACACTTCATCTAGAACTAATGATGTAATGTATGGGGATTAACATAAGAATAAAAAAAAAAG
>NW_027998956.1:0-200 GCF_054177405.1 Leptonychotes weddellii
CATGGGCGCCTGGGTGGCTCAGTTGGTTAAGCGACTGCCTTCGGCTCAGGTCATGATCCTGGAGTCCCGGGATCGAGTCCCGCATCGGGCTCCCTGCTCGGCAGGGAGTCTGCTTCTCCCTCTGACCCTCCTCCCTCTCATGCTCTCTGTATCTCATTCTCTCTGTCTCAAATAAATAAATAAAATCTTTAAAAAAAAAA
>NW_027998957.1:0-200 GCF_054177405.1 Leptonychotes weddellii
GGGCGCCTGGGTGGCTCAGTTGGTTAAGCGACTGCCTTCGGCTCAGGTCATGATCCTGGAGTCCCGGGATCGAGTCCCGCATGGGGCTCCCTGCTCGGCAGGGAGTCTGCTTCTCCCTCTGACCCTCCTCCCTCTCATGCTCTCTGTCTCTCATTCTCTCTGTCTCAAATAAATAAATAAAATCTTTAAAAAAAAAAAAA
>NW_027998958.1:0-200 GCF_054177405.1 Leptonychotes weddellii
GGACTCTGAAAAACAAACTGAGGGTTCTAGAGGGGAGGGGGGTGGGAGGATGGGTTGGCCTGGTGGTGGGTATTGAGGAGGGCACGTTCTGCATGGAGCACTGGGTGTTGTGCACGAACAATGAATCATGGAACACTTCATCTAGAACTAATGATGTAATGTATGGGGATTAACATAAGAATAAAAAAAAATAAATAAAA
>NW_027998959.1:0-200 GCF_054177405.1 Leptonychotes weddellii
GGGTGGCTCAGTTGGTTAAGCGACTGCCTTCGGCTCAGGTCATGATCCTGGAGTCCCTGGATCGAGTCCCGCATCGGGCTCCCTGCTCGGCAGGGAGCCTGCTTCTCCCTCTGACCCTCCCCCCTCTCATGTGCTCTCTGTCTCTCTCATTCTCTCTGTCTCAAATAAATAAATAAAATCTTTAAAAAAAAAAAAAAAGA
>NW_027998960.1:0-200 GCF_054177405.1 Leptonychotes weddellii
GGAGGGGGAGACGAACCATGAGAGACTATGGACTCTGAGAAACAAACTGAGGGTTCTAGAGGGGAGGGGGTGGGGGGATGGGTTAGCCTGGTGATGGGTATTAAAGAGGGCACGTTCTGCATGGAGCACTGGGTGTTATACGCAAACAATGAATCATGGAACACTACATCAAAAACTAATGATGTAATGTATGGTGATTA
>NW_027998961.1:0-200 GCF_054177405.1 Leptonychotes weddellii
CCTGGGTGGCTCAGTCGGTTAAGCGGCTGCCTTCGGCTCAGGTCATGATCCCAGGGTCCTGGGATCGAGCCCCGCATCGGGCTCCCTGCTCTGCGGGAAGCCTGCTTCTCCCTCTCCCACTCCCCCTGCTTGTGTTCCCTCTCTCGCTGTCTCTCTCTCTCTGTTGAATAAATAAATAAAATCTTTAAAAAAAAAAAAAA
>NW_027998962.1:0-200 GCF_054177405.1 Leptonychotes weddellii
GCGGCCGACGGAGGCCCCTCCCCCGCCGTCTATCCTCCCGAATATCGCCTCGGATTCACTTCTCCGCACGTCCTACCTTCCAGAAAGTGGTCGCTTTTCTGTTCAGAGAGTTGTTGCTATTCCTTTCTTCGATCTCCTGTTGGGTTTGTAGGTGTTCAGAATGGTTTGATCCCTATCCAGCTGAATTCCTGAGAGGAGAC
>NW_027998963.1:0-1007 GCF_054177405.1 Leptonychotes weddellii
TTTCACACCCCCCCCCCGAGCCCGACCACTCCTTCCTACTACAAGCCACTCTGTGCTTTTGTCACTTATTCCTCCTACAGCCCTGTCGCCGTCACCACCCACCCCCACCCCCCGTCCCTAGCACACAGAAGGTGCGCCCCAGGGGCCTTGTCATCTTCCAAATGAAAGCATTTGATGTATTTTTAGAATAAGATAACTCGGGATGAAATATTTTTGCCTTTGTCACACGTGAAGCTCTGCGCTGACCCTTCACGCACGTTCTGCCAAGCCTTACATCACCCCGACGTGGGGCTCGAGAGCACAGCGGGCTTCCGGGCCCCGACTCTCAGGGACTCCAGCAAACTCACCAGTGCGGGTCACCGCTGCTTTCGTCTTCGGAGGTTTTTGCCGGCCTCCGTGGGCCCCACATGTGGACCCTCACGGCTGCCTCCAGCTGTGCAGAGAAAGGCCTCGGTGTCCCCACTGGGGACAAGTGGGGGACGGCACCTGCCCAGTGGGCTCTTCCGGATTAAACAGGGAGTGCTGGTTGTCATGAGCCCCGTCGTAGGCCCGAAGGCTGCCCCGGGAACCCCACGGGCTCGCATGCCCCCAGTAACCCTCCTACCTTTGTACTCAGGCCTGGGGGACTGGAAGGGAGGGGCTGCCCCTGTCCTCCCGGCGTGGGCAGCCTGCGAGCTGCAGGGAGGGTGTTGGTCCACACACCCGAGAGAATTCAAGGCCCTGCGGGGACTCAGAGAGGAGGTCTGGTCCAGTGTCAGGGCTGCCAGGAGGGCTTCCTGGAGGGGGTGTCCTCACAGGAACAATCCTCCTGGGGGAGGAACCCTGAGCACCTCCCCAGACACCTCCAGGACAAGGAGAGCCTCCAACCCCAGGCTCTGACCCAGACAGAGGGACTGTCATACAGATGGACAGACAGACAGCAAGGATTGAGCCAGCGTGTGGCTGGGCCACCAGAGGAAGGCCAGGCCAAGGCATGGGGATGGGAGGATGGGGGATGGGGAGGATGC
>NW_027998964.1:0-200 GCF_054177405.1 Leptonychotes weddellii
CAGCTCCAGTTATGGGCAAGATCAACCCGCTGTTCACGCGAAGAGATCATCCCTGGCAATTTTAAAAGGAAGCTCCTGGGGTGCCTGGTAGAGCTTGTGACTCTTGATCTCAGGGTCATGAGTTCAAGCCCCACGTTGCGGGTAGAGCTTACTTAAAAAATATATTTCAAGATAAAAACTTCAAAAATTAAAAAAAAAAA
>NW_027998965.1:0-200 GCF_054177405.1 Leptonychotes weddellii
TTAATCTGATTTTGTAAGATATAGTGTCCTTGCAAACTTAATAAAATAAAATAAAAAAATAAGATCAGCTTTTTACTTGTCCAAACTGAGCTATCAAAATGGGTTTCAGCTTATCTACACAGATTGAATGGAAGTGTTTCCCAAAAGATAACTTGAAGGAAGTGTTATAAAATCTTTAGGTCATTTTGTAAAGACTGAAA
>NW_027998966.1:0-200 GCF_054177405.1 Leptonychotes weddellii
AATGGACATCTTGGCTCTTTCCACAGTTTGGCTATTGTGGACATTGCTGCTATAAACATCGGGGTGCACGTACCCTTTCAGATCCCTACTTTTGTATCTTTGGGGTAAATACCCAGTAGTGCAATTGCTGGATCATATGGTATAACTGCTCCATTCTTACATGTCTTCACTTTCTCTTGAACTCCTAGAGCATTATCTAT
>NW_027998967.1:0-200 GCF_054177405.1 Leptonychotes weddellii
GAGACGATGGACTCTGAAAAACAAACTGAGGGTTCTGGGGGGGAGGGGGGTGGGAGGATGGGTTGGCCTGGTGGTGGGTATTGAGGAGGGCACGTTCTGCATGGAGCACTGGGTGTTATGCACAAACAATGAATCATGGAACACTTCATCTAGAACTAATGATGTAATGTATGGGGATTAACATAAGAATAAAAAAAAAA
>NW_027998968.1:0-200 GCF_054177405.1 Leptonychotes weddellii
ATTTTGACCCCCTCCCCCACCTACCAACCACCAATATGTTAAATCTGTTCTCTGTATGAGCTCATTTTTATTTTAAAATTCTACATATAAGTGAGTTCATACAATTTCTTTTTGTCTTTGACATGTTTCATTTAGTACAATAACCCAAGATTCATCCATGTTGTTGCATATGGATAAATTGCTTTTTTAAAAAAAAAAAA
>NW_027998969.1:0-200 GCF_054177405.1 Leptonychotes weddellii
CCCAGGGGCGCCTGGGTGGCTCAGTTGGTTAAGCGACTGCCTTCGGCTCAGGTCATGATCCTGGAGTCCCGGGATCGAGTCCCGCATCGGGCTCCCTGCTCGGCAGGGAGTCTGCTTCTCCCTCTGACCCTCCTCCCTCTCATGCTCTCTGTATCTCATTCTCTCTGTCTCAAATAAATAAATAAAATCTTTAAAAAAAA
>NW_027998970.1:0-200 GCF_054177405.1 Leptonychotes weddellii
AAAAAAAAAAGAAGAAGAAGAAGGTAGCGGGAGGGGAAGAATGAAGCGGGGGAAATCGGAGGGGTGGACGAACCATGAGAGACGATGGACTCTGAAAAACAAACTGAGGGTTCTAGAGGGGAGGGGGGTGGGAGGATGGGTTGGCCTGGTGGTGGGTATTGAGGAGGGCACGTTCTGCATGGAGCACTGGGTGTTATGCA
>NW_027998971.1:0-200 GCF_054177405.1 Leptonychotes weddellii
CTTTTTTTTTTATTCTTATGTTAATCCCCATACATTACATCATTAGTTTTAGATGAAGTGTTCCATGATTCATTGTTTGTGCATAACACCCAGTGCTCCATGCAGAATGTGCCCTCCTCAATACCCACCACCAGGCTAACCCATCCTCCCACCCCCTCCCCTCTAGAACCCTGTTTGTTTTTCAGAGTCCATCGTCTCTC
>NW_027998972.1:0-200 GCF_054177405.1 Leptonychotes weddellii
GCAAAATACAGAATGCATGTTTTCTAGGCACATAATTTTAAAAATGAATAAAAACTTGTTTACCATTTTTTTTTGTAAGAGCGGACCAGTAATTCAAGAAAAATGTTTACTTTTTAACCAAGTTAAAACAGAATTTTAATTTTCCATCTGCATAGTTTGATATTTAAATATATCTTAATTTTAACCAGTATTGACAACAC
>NW_027998973.1:0-200 GCF_054177405.1 Leptonychotes weddellii
GGGCACCTGGGTGGCTCAGTCGTTAAGCGTCTGCCTTCGGCTCAGGTCATGATCCCAGGGTCCTGGGATCGAGCCCCACATCGGGCTCCCCGCTCCGTGGGAAGCCTGCTTCTCCCTCTCCCACTCCCCCTGCTTGTGTTCCCTCTCTCGCTGTGTCTCTCTCTGTCAAATAAATAAATAAAATTAAAAAAAAAAAAAAA
>NW_027998974.1:0-1007 GCF_054177405.1 Leptonychotes weddellii
ACTGAACCACCCAGGTGCTCCTAAATCATTTTTAAAACAACTAATTTCTGTTTAGTTATTAATTAATTATGAATCAATTACTGAAAACGTCCCAGGTTTACAGTCTTTATGTTTACAAATACTTGCTACCCTCCCTCTGATCGCTGACCTGTGTTGATGAAGAAATTGGGCGCCAAGCTTGTACCTGCCTCCCAGCATCTTTGGAAATGAGGGGAGGAAAAAAAAAACCCCACATTAATGGCTTCTCTTCAAAGTGACCACCCTGAAATCTAGCGAAGTAAACAAGATACACAAATGACACACTTGAGTACCGAGACAAGACTGAATACAGGATGAAAACAAGGGCAGACCAGAGGTGCTCCAGGAGGTCAGACCAGGTAACACAGTGAAGCTTCTGGGGGGCACCTAAAGGCCTTCTCCACTCAGTGGGGTTCTGCTGAGGACAGGCACTGGGTAAAGGCCGCTCTGGGGATTGCCCCTGGCGGAAGCCTGAGTGCCGACTCTGTAGATAGTTAGGCAGTTCGGGTCCCAAGCATTTCTGGAAATAGCAGACCCTCGGGAAATGGCAGGCTCTGGGTTCATTTTCTTTTAATTAGCTGAATAACATCATGCGGGAAAAGTTCCTGCAACGGGAGGGAAATCAGGGTATCTTCACACACTTCTATTTTTGTCTGTTTCCAAAGACCTTGAGTAACAAGATCCAATTCATATGAAAATAGGGGTGATGATAAAGGTAGTCTGAATTTATGTATTCTCTTACATCCAGAGGGCTCCAAGAACTTTTTAGATGACACATAATTTTTCCACACTTGTCTTAGCGAGGTGAGCACTGCAAGGCCTTTTTTGTTTTTCCCTGACATGGAAAATAGGCTTTAGGCATAGGGCAGTACCTGACACAGACCAGAACCAGGCCTCCTGCTTTTGATTCCAGGGCAGGTGTGTGATGGCAAGGAAGGAAGTTTGTAACACGAGGGAAGTGGCCGCCATTACAAATGATAACCACTGAG
>NW_027998975.1:0-200 GCF_054177405.1 Leptonychotes weddellii
AATAAAGTTCTGTGACTGGGGTCTCTCAAAATCATCGCAATGAGCCGTACCCCCCTTTGTTGCAACGCTGTGAGATGAAGTGCCTACGTGACGGGAGGAGGGAGGGGAGTGATGTGGGCCTGTGGCATCGGGTGAGGCTACTGCTGACCTGACTGTGGGGCAGGTGCAGGATTGTCTGTTCACACACCGCGGTCGTCCGC
>NW_027998976.1:0-200 GCF_054177405.1 Leptonychotes weddellii
GAAGCGGGGGAAATCGGAGGGGTAGACGAACCATGAGAGACGATGGACTCTGAAAAACAAACAGGGTTCTAGAGGGGAGGGGGGTGGGAGGATGGGTTAGCCTGGTGGTGGGTATTGAGGAGGGCACATTCTGCATGGAGCACTGGGTGTTATGCACAAACAATGAATCATGGAACACTTCATCTAAAACTAATGATGTA
>NW_027998977.1:0-200 GCF_054177405.1 Leptonychotes weddellii
CTTTTTTTTTTTTTTTTTTTTAAAGATTTTATTTATTTATTTGAGAGAGAGAGAATGAGAGACAGAGAGCATGAGAGGGAGGAGGGTCAGAGGGAGAAGCAGACTCCCTGCTGAGCAGGGAGCCCGATGCGGGACTCGATCCCGGGACTCCAGGATCATGACCTGAGCCGAAGGCAGTCGCTTAACCAACTGAGCCACCC
>NW_027998978.1:0-200 GCF_054177405.1 Leptonychotes weddellii
GGGCGCCTGGGTGGCTCAGTTGGTTAAGCGACTGCCTTCAGCTCAGGTCATGATCCCAGGGTTCTGGGATCGAGTCCCGCATCGGGCTCCCTGCTCTGCGGGGAGCCTGCTTCTCCCTCTCCCACTCCCCCTGCTTGTGTTCCCTCTCTCGCTGTGTCTCTCTCTGTCAAATAAATAAATAAAATCTTTAAAAAAAAAAA
>NW_027998979.1:0-200 GCF_054177405.1 Leptonychotes weddellii
TATAGGGGCGCCTGGGTGGCTCAGTTGGTTAAGCGACTGCCTTCGGCTCAGGTCATGATCCTGGAGTCCCGGGATCGAGTCCCGCATCGGGCTCCCTGCTCGGCAGGGAGTCTGCTTCTCCCTCTGACCCTCCTCCCTCTCATGCTCTCTGTCTCTCATTCTCTCTGTCTCAAATAAATAAATAAAATCTTTAAAAAAAA
>NW_027998980.1:0-200 GCF_054177405.1 Leptonychotes weddellii
GGGGCGCCTGGGTGGCTCAGTTGGTTAAGCGACTGCCTTCGGCTCAGGTCATGATCCTGGAGTCCCGGGATCGAGTCCCGCATCGGGCTCTCTGCTCGGCAGGGAGCCTGCTTCTCCCTCTCCCACTCCCCCTGCTTGTGTCCCCTCTCTCGCTGTGTCTCTCTCTGTCAAATAAATAAATAAAATCTTTAAAAAAAAAA
>NW_027998981.1:0-200 GCF_054177405.1 Leptonychotes weddellii
GACTCTTTATTTTTATTTTTAAAATTTTATTGTTATGTTAATCACCATACATTACATCATTAGTTTTTTTAAAAATTTTTTATTATGTTAATCCCCATACATCATTAGTTTTAGATGTAGTGTTCCATGATTCATTGTTTGTGCATAACACCCAGTGCTCCATGCAGAACGTGCCCTCCTCAATACCCACCACCAGGCTC
>NW_027998982.1:0-200 GCF_054177405.1 Leptonychotes weddellii
CGGGTGCCTGGGTGGCTCAGTTGGTTAAGCGACTGCCTTCGGCTCAGGTCATGATCCTGGAGTCCCTGGATCGAGTCCCGCATCGGGCTCCCTGCTCGGCAGGGAGTCTGCTTCTCCCTCTGACCCTCCCCCCTCTCATGTACTCGCTCTCTCTCATTCTCTCTCTCTCAAATAAATAAAATCTTTAAAAAAAAAAAAAG
>NW_027998983.1:0-200 GCF_054177405.1 Leptonychotes weddellii
AAAGAAGAAGAAGGTAGCGGGAGGGGAGGAATGAAGCGGGGGAAATCGGAGGGGTGGACGAACCATGAGAGAAGATGGACTCTGAAAAACAAACTGAGGGTTCTAGAGGGGAGGGGGGTGGGAGGATGGGTTGGCCTGGTGGTGGGTATTGAGGAGGGCACGTTCTGCATGGAGCACTGGGTGTTGTGCACGAACAATGA
>NW_027998984.1:0-12138 GCF_054177405.1 Leptonychotes weddellii
GTGCCCTGAGCCGGCATCATGTGTGGTCTGGTCACTTGTGTCCCCGCAGCACATTCATCATTGAGAAGCAGCCCCCTCAGGTCCTGAAGACCCAGACCAAGTTTGCAGCGACGGTGCGCCTGCTGGTGGGCGGGAAGCTGAACGTGCACATGAACCCCCCCCAGGTGAAGGCCACCATCATCAGTGAGCAGCAGGCCAAATCGCTGCTCAAGAACGAGAACACCCGCAAGTACGTGGGCCCTCCCCCTCATGTCTGCCTCTTTCCTCCAGTCCTTACAACAGGATCAAAATGCTCCAGCCTCCTAGGCAGGACTCTGGTTGCTGCTATTCATTGTAGGAGCCCCATTAGACCTTCTGGCCTCTTTTGGATCTCAGAAAAAGAATGGGAGGCCTTCTGTGGGAAAAGTACATGATTTTCATTCATTTAGTAGGAATACATCCAAGAAAATTTCTTTTATGTAATGTATGTTTATATCTTGTATATTTTATGCAGCTAACATTTCCTCTAAATGACATCCATTTTTATAACCTTCTTTATTGGGTCCCCCCAATATATTTTCTACCCCACATTTACTGAGACACCGCATGGGTCTAGGGTCGAGTCTCTCTCTGCTCTGCAGTGACTACAGTGGCGAGATCCTGAACAACTGCTGTGTGATGGAGTATCACCAGGCCACCGGCACCCTCAGCGCGCACTTCCGGAACATGGTGAGGATGGGAGAAGAAAAGAACAAATCTTCCCTCGTTGTTTGAGGGGTCTAACCCCTTTATTTGTCTCCTTTGCAGTCCCTGAAACGAATTAAGAGGTCAGACCGTCGTGGAGCAGAGTCAGTGACAGAAGAAAAATTTACAATCCTGTTTGAATCACAGTTCAGTGTTGGTGGAAATGAGCTGGTTTTTCAAGTCAAGGTAAAGCTCTCCCTCAGCTGTGGGATGTGTGTGTGTGTGTGTGTGTGTGTGTGCGCGCACGCACTTTGTATCACAAAAAAATTGTTTTGATCACATAGTGTCTTAACTGTCAGTGGACAGAAAGTGGGAGACGTCATCCTTAAAACTATGTATCTTAGATTCTCTTAAGATCTATAGTAACAAGCAATAGCAAATTGAAATAGCTGGAGATACAGGTAGGAGCGAATCAAGAAAACATCACTCTGGATGAATTGAGTAACAGTTGTACTAAGTTTAAGACATTTGTTACTTGCTATTTTTTCCCAGAAATATCTCCATACTCTTTCTCTTTTCTCTCTTGTTCTCCATTTGAGAAACTTACTGCATCCTTCAGAAATATCTAAGCCACATTTCTTAAAATATCTAAAATTTCTAAGATTGCACCACTGTGAAGAGTCCCATGATTCCTGGAGCCATTCAGATTTTATATTCAAGTATGACATTTACTCAAACTTGAAGAGAAAATGAGTGTGTTGTAATAAAAAGAAGAGCAAAAGAGGAACGTGTCGCTCTTGGCGCTCAGCCCTTCTCTTTTGTCTTTCTAGACCCTGTCCCTCCCGGTGGTGGTGATCGTCCATGGTAGCCAGGACAACAATGCGACGGCCACTGTTCTCTGGGACAATGCTTTTGCAGAGCCTGTGAGTCGACTCCCTGGGCCTGTGGGTCTCAAGATTTTGATGCTGGTGTCATGAATCTCTTTCATGTGTTCTCCCCCAGAAAAGCATAGAAAAGTATACTTTCTGGGAGGCAGAGAGTATGTGGAGAATGGAAAGAGCGTAGGCTTGGAGTCCGGCCAAGGGTTAAACTCACGCCCCGCCGTTTCCTCACGTTGTGACTATGGGAACTTCACTTTCTCTCTTTGAGCCTAAGTTTCCCTAAGTGTCTACACCACAGGGATAATAGTGCTCCTTAGTGCTGTTAGAAAGATGAAATTAGGTAACATTCAGGGATACCTGGCTGGCACAGTCGGTAGAGCATGCAAGTCTTGATCTTGGGATCATAAATTCAGGTCCCATTTTGGGCATATAGTTTACTTAAAAAAATAAATGAAATCAGGTAACATACAAAATGCTTGTCACCTGGTCAATGCTTAGTGAATATTCTTTTGAATCCTTGGGTCAGACCATGAATGGAATTTGGGACTCCAGAAGGTAGACCTCTCATGACGTTACTTATAGTTTAGCAGTTGCTTCCTGCCATCTTCCCTCCAGTAAACAAGGGTGCCATTTAAAATGTCTTTTCCAAATTTTAGGTTCTGTGATTCATGCCAACTCTCATGAAGAATGAGATGCTTTGTCTAAGGGAATGAATATGATTTTGTGGATTTATGCATCAAATACTATCTGAATACCCCTAGTGTACACTTGATGAGCATTTTCAAAACATTTCATCAGGAAGAGTTCTAGGTATTACACATTTCCAGGAGCGAGTACTCCATGAAAGCCTGGTAAAAGGTTATGGTTGGTATTCAGGGTGTAAAAGTATGTCCTCTCACATCACTCTAACGTGAAGAGTCTCACTGAGTTCTCTCAACAGTCCTCTTTACAGAACAATATTTTTGCCGCAAAGGTGAGATTTATAGCAGAAATTCTCCCATGCCCATTCTGCAGATCCTGAGTTTGAGGCTTCTCTTAAAACTGTCTGCCTGCAGCATGTCCTGATAAGCCTCCTGGATAGGATTGCCACCTCTCCTCTCATTCCCCTCCCTGCCTGTCCACCGAGCTCATTCCTCATGTCACGTTGGCAGCTCTTGCAACATGTCATTGCTAAATAAATTGCCTAAATTTAGGCAATGCCTAAATAAATAAGCATTTTTGGCATTTTCAGTTGTGTTCACGACTAGTGTACATCTTAATGCTCTTTTAAAATAAGTACTTGTGGGGATTTATTCTACAGATGTATTTCCATAAGTGTCAGATGACATTAGTACGTTGCAGCATTGTTTGTAATAGGCAAAGATCACTAGGCTGATACACAGATGTCTGTGTTTGGGGGCCTGGCTAACTATAGTCTTGTTCTTCCATATTGTGAAATATTTAGCAGCCACAAAAGCACATGTGTTTATGTGCTGATGTAAGGCCTTGCAGATACTAAGTGGAAAAAGGGAGAGGTAGAACATGTGGATTTTTTGCTACCATACATATATATATATCATGACCTGAGCCAAAAATCAAGTCAGATGCTTAACCGAGACAGCCACCCAGGTGTCCCCATTTATATTTTTAAACAGGAAAAGTTATATATATTTCCTAGCATGCATAGATCTCTTTGGAGGCATACACAATAAACTAGGTTATATGCTCAGGGCAGAGGAACCGGGCTGCTGGGACACAGGGTTAAGAAAGCAACTTCAGGGGCGCCTGGGTGGCTCGGTTGGTTGAGCGACTGCCTTCGGCTCAGGTCGTGATCCCGGAGTCCCAGGATCAAGTCCCGCATCGGGCTCCCTGCTCAGTGGGGAGTCTGCTTCTCCCTCTGACCCTCCTCCCTCTCATGCTCTCTGTCTCTCATTCTCTCTCTCGCAAATACATAGAATCTTAAAAAAAAAAAACAAAAAAAAAACTTCCTCTATAAAAAAAAAAAGAAAGCAACTTCATAGGGTGCCTGGGTGGCTCAGCCCATTAAGCGTCTGCCTTCGGCTCAAGTCATGATCCCAGGGTTCTGGGATCGAGCCCCACATCTGGCTCCCTGCTCAGTGAGGAGTCTGCTTCTCCTTTTCCCTCTGCTGCTCTCTCTCAAAATCTTAGAAGACACTCCACTATATACCCTTCTGTGCTTTTAAATTTTATATTATGTGAAGCAATTGCCTATTCCAAAAATAAATTTTTGTAGTAATGAAAAAATAAAATGAAGTACTGTGGCTGATTGGGATGAAAAACAGTTTATTAAAAATTCATATTGTAACCTGTTTCTCAATAACAAGTGGTCCAATTCAGTTTCCATTCTTCCACGTGACATTTTTTTCACATTGAGCTGGAGTTCAAGGATCACACTTAATGCACACACATGCATGAGTGCACACACAATTCTCTCTGCCTGCAGCTAGAGACCCAGTCTTTCAGATTCCCGTTCCCCTGAGCTTACAGTGTAAGAGCCAGACCTTGGTCATGTTCTGTTTCTATGGCTCTTAGAATGTAGGATTAGACTGGAGGTTCAGCAGTTCACTTACAGAACACCATCGATAGCGCGAGGGTACCTTCTAAGTTGCGTGTGAAGAAGGTAAAATGGAACCTTCTCAATTTCACAGACCTGCCTGTTTCAAAAAAGTTAAAATTTATCCTCAGGCTCAGCAAGACAAATGTTTGTAACTGCATTGAGCCATCAGTGTTTTCATTTTGTGGGTTGAGTGAATATAAATCATGCAACTGTTTTCTCCTAAGATTCTGGCTTTTCTCCGTCTCAGGGCAGGGTGCCGTTCGCCGTGCCTGACAAAGTGCTGTGGTCTCAGCTGTGTGAGGCGCTCAACATGAAATTCAAGGCCGAAGTGCAGAGCACCCGGGGCCTGACCAAGGAGAACCTCGTGTTCCTGGCACAGAAGCTGTTCAACAACAGCAGTGGGCACCTTGAAGACTATAGTGGCATGTCCGTGTCCTGGTCCCAGTTCAACAGGGTGAGGGACCCGCCACCAGCTGCCCTTAGCTCAGTCCCTCCAAACGGGATGCCTTCCAGAGACTTCCTGCCCTGGGCATTTGTTCTTCATGACTCTAATAAAATGTGCCCAAAGTAATAGAAAGCTCCTGAATAGATGGATAGGCGCATACTTCTTATGTAGAAAATTAGGTCTTTGAATATTTAAGTGAACTGGGCTTTGTGTGCAACTAGTGCATTTTTTTTCCTTTATAAAGGAAACAGAGCAAAGCAAATGATAACCTATTTCACAAGACGTAAAGCTTTTGTGATCAGAAGTCCATGGCTCTTTCCCATGGACTCTCTGATGCTCCCTGCTGTGTAATCCTGCAGGGCCAGGCTACCATGGGACCCTCAGCCCACAAAAGGGAATGCTGACAGAGGAAACCTCTCCTCCAGCATCGGGTAATTGAGATGTCACCCCGTCACATCTCTGACTTTAAACCCAACTTTGTGTACACCTCCATCCCCAGGTGTTTTAAATGCCCTAATTCAAAAACAGCCAAGAATGAGTCAGCCCAGATCCAGGTGAAGGTGTTTGTAGCAGGGGCCACTGGGTTTGGCAATTGCTCTGTTGTATTTTTCTCCTCTTCTCTCTTCCTCCCTCTTCAGTTTTTTGACTGTAGGCCCATTTGGTAAACTCGGACAAGCATGTGTATTTGTATGATTCTGACAGTGTAGATGTTTGTTTTCCATTTAATTTTTTTCAGTTTAAGTATATGCAGGCAATATTCCAGGTGTTACTCTTGGCGTTCTTGTGTTCACTGTTCTATCTCCAACCAGGAGAATTTACCAGGACGAAATTACACGTTCTGGCAGTGGTTCGATGGTGTGATGGAAGTGTTAAAAAAACATCTCAAGCCTCATTGGAATGATGGGTGAGAATTGTCATTTCCTAAGTCAGCAATAGAGTATGAAGCTCTTTTTTCCGCTGTTAAGACATCACATCTGTTTCTCCTTCTTTGGCCTTTGTGATCCAGGGCTATTTTGGGTTTCGTGAACAAGCAACAGGCCCATGACCTACTCATTAACAAGCCTGATGGGACCTTCCTGCTGAGATTCAGCGACTCTGAAATTGGCGGCATCACCATTGCTTGGAAGTTTGATTCTCGTAAGTTCCCTCCCTTTTTAGAACATATCTTGGGGTGCCTGGGTGGCTCAGATGGTTATGCATTTGCCTTTGGCTCAGGTCATGATCTCTGGGTCCTGGGATCAAGCTCTGCATCAGGCTCCTGGCTCAGCAGGGAGTCTGCTTCTCCCTCTCCCTCTACCCACCCCCTCCCTGTCTCAAATGAATAAATAAAAAATCTTTAAAATATGTATATATACTGGTTATAGTTAGCTGCTTTTGTTGTGAAATTGCTTCAACAAATGACTTATTGAGCACTTATGGGGTCAGTTCTGATGAAGGGCACACAAATGGATCACCATGACGCAGCTGGGGCTGATAAGGCAGCCTGTGTAAAATCATATCATGGGAAACACAGTCACTAATTCTGAGAAATAAACGTGTAACCCTGAAGTGGCTATCATACAGCATTCTGTCCACAATCTCAGCTGCTTCCCTTTTGAAATGTCCACCTTCTTATTACTGAACCGTGAACTTATTTCAGTGAAGAATTACTTGGATGAGTTGGGAATCATTAGACTGGAAGTAATATGCTATTTTAATTATTCCTTTATCCTAATCAACGTAAAGGCATGGCCACTGATTATTTCCACCCAAGAACAGTTCTTTCCTCTGATCCTCACAATAAGATAAGAGTAGCTTGCTAGTTTTTTTGCAACTTAAAGATACTAACAGTTTTTCATAGCTCTCACGCATCCTCTGTGTGACATGGACATGCTTCCTGGCTCTCATATACTTTTGTACAGGGATCAAGGATTGGGGTCAATAAGAACTATTTCTTCTACAGAGGGACTAAAAACCATTTGAACTTGAAACTACCTGAGATCATTGGATCTCTAGGGAAGTGCTATATGCATTACCTGCTTATCTCCCCATGGCTTTTATAAACGACTTGAGCTACAACCTGTGGTAATTCGGTCATTTTTTTTTTTTTAAGATTTATTCACGTATTGGGGCGCCTGGGTGGCTCAATTGGTTAAGCGGCTGCCTTCAGCTCAGGTCATGATCCTGGAGTCCCGGGCATCGAGTTCTGCGAGTTCCGCATCCGGCTCCCTGCTCAGCGGGGAGTCTGCTTCTCCCTCTGACCCTACCCCCCTTCTCATGCATGCTCTCTCTCTCTCTCTCAAATAAATAAAATCTTTAAAAAAAAAAAAGATTTATTCACGTATTTAAGAGAGAGTGGAGAGGGGTAGGGACAGAGGGAGAGGGAGAGAGAACCCCAAGCAGACTCCCCGCTGAGCAGGGAGCCCAAGCCCTGAGATTGTGGACAGAATGCTGTATGACAGCCCCAATGTGGCGCTCTATCCCACGACTCTGAGATCACAACATGAGCCGACAATCAAAAGTCAGATGCTTAACCGTTAAGACTGAGCCACCCAGGTGACCTACAACCTATGGTTACTTTTTTAATTTATTTTTTATTAAATTTTTTTTTTTAAGTTTTTATTTACCTTGACAGAGAGAGCACAAGCCGGGGGGGAGCAGTAGGCAGAGGGAGAGGGAGAAGCAGGCTCCTTGCAGAGCAGGGAGCCCGATGTGGGGCTCAATCCCAGGACCCGGGATCATGACCCGAGCTGTAGGCAGTTGTTTCACCAACTGAGCCACCCAGGTGCCCCAACCTGTGGTTATTTTTAAATGGAGATCTTTATTGGGAGAGCTTTGATTTGTAGTATATTTGGGTTTTAAGATTTCCTGTTTAGAAATCATGCTTAGAATATGATTATTCTGTTTATTGTTCTAGAGGAAAGAATGTTTTGGAACCTGATGCCTTTTACCACCAGAGATTTCTCCATCCGGTCCCTGGCCGACCGCTTGGGGGACCTGAATTACCTTATCTACGTGTTTCCTGATCGGCCAAAAGATGAAGTGTACTCCAAATATTACACACCAGTTCCGTGCGAGCCTGCCACTGGTAACAATGTTCGCATTCTGATTTGGTTTTGTTGTGATTTTAGTTTTCTTTTAGTTTTTTGTGTGTATGTGTGTCTTTCTGTCTTGCATGAAAACCTACACAATTAGTATTTAGTATTAGTGTTTGAGCATTATTCAGGGGAGTTGTAAATCCCGGACTGTATTCTTCAGTCACATCTGCTGCTAACCCCAAATATCAAATTGAAGGGAATGAATTGCTTTTATTATTATTTTTTTCAAATTGTTTTTAAAACAAGCTTAGATCAAACAAAAGTAGAAAGATAAAATTTGGGGCACCTGGGTGGTTCAGTTGGTTAAGTGTCTGCCTTTGGCTCAGGTCATGATCTCAGGGTCGTGGGATTGAGCCCCATGTTGGGCTCCCTGCTCAGTGGGGAGTCTGTTTCCCCTCTCCCTCTACTGTTCCCCTGCCTGCTCTCTCTCTCAAATAAATAAATAAAATATTTAAAAAAAAGATAAAATTTGTTTTTCAAAACAGATGGTTTTGTTTTCTGATCATAAAAGTATTCTGTATTAATTGTAAAATTTCCAGAAAAGTATGGAAAAGAAAACAGATATCACATAACATCTCTCATCTATATATTAACCACTGTAAAAAATTCAGTGACTATTGTTCCCATCTGTGTAGGTATGTATCCTTCATTCAGTCACCAGATGCTTGTTAGTACTTCCTGTGTGGAGGTTACAATCTAGTAGCAGAAGGAGGACAACAAACAAATATATTTATTTAGTGATGGATGCTATGAAGACAAGAAAGCATGGTAAAGAGAGAGAGATGGGACAGGGAGGAGGCTAGGGGTGGCATTTCAATAGAGTGGTCAGACAAGGTCTCTCCGAGGAGTTGCTATCAGCACAGAGCTGAATGAAGTAAGGAGGCTAACCACACAAAGATCTAGACAAAAAACCCTCTAGACTGAGAGAAGTGTAAAAACCCTGAGGTAGGAGTGAGGTTGGTGTGTTTGAAAGACTCCACGAGGGCCCAGGAGGCTAGAGCTGAATGGGCCGGAAAGAGGGTGTAGGAGGTGATGGCTGAGCAATAGGGAGGGCAGATGGTGTCAGGCTCGGAGTCCAGTAAATGTTTTGGGTCATAGCATATATCATCTTTTGTGATCTGATTTTTTTCCCCCACTTAAAAATGTACCATAGGCAGAGTTGCAGGTCTGTAAATATAATCTTACAGCATCACTTTACCGATTGCATAGAATTCCATTGTATGATGCTTTGATGTCAGTTATTTGAGAGACTTACAATTTAGGTTATTCACCATTTTCTGTTGTGAATTAATGTCAAGATAACCTGGGGCACCTTGTTGGCTCATTCATTAGAGCATACAACTCTTGATCTCAAGATCATGAGTTCAAGCCCCACATTGGGGGTAGCTTACTAAATACATACATACATACATACATACATACGTACATAAACAAACTAACTAACTGAGATAACCTGGTGCATGCATCCTGTTCAACTATTTCCCTAGGATAAACTCCTAAAGTAGAATTTGTGTCAAAGGGTATATATACCTTTTAAGCTTCTTGACACACATTTACAGAATCGGTAATATGTTCTCACTCCCACAGATGTCTGTTGGAGTACCTGCTCCTCCACCCCCCTGCCAATCATAGATTCTGCTCACTGATTTAATGCTTGCCGATCTGATTGGCATAAAAATGTCTTAGTTCTTATTTTCATTTCTTTGATTCTAGGTAAGATCACAACATCTTTTCATAATAATAATAGTAGTAACTAGAGTAATAATAGCAGCTAACATTTTCTGAGTGCTTACTGTGTGCTGGGCACTTTTCTAAGCACATTTCACATACTGTCTCATTTAATCCTCAAAACAGGTATGCAAGGTAGGTCCTGTGACTCTCCTCACTTTACATATGAGGATTTGAGGCAAAGAAAAGTGAAATAATTTCCCAAAGTCCACACAGCTAGGAAGTGACCAAACCAGGGTTTGAGCTCAAACAGTCTAAGCTCCAGAGTCTGAATTTCTTAACTTCCATATTACTGGCTGTTTATATTTTTTCTGTGAAGTGTGTTTATATTCCCTGTTCATTTTTCTTTTAGAGTTCTGTTTTTTCCTAATGATGTCTAAGTATTTTTACGTAGTAAATAAACCTTTTATTATATATAGCAAACATTTTTCTCAGTATGTCATTGTTCTCCTAGCACTGAAGTTTTATTTTGCTAAAGTACAAAACTTGTATTTTCTATACAGCCCAATCCATCAACCTTTTTCCTTTATAGTGTATTATTTCGTATCATGCCTTCCCACCCTGCAATGATAGTTATATTTCCAAGTGGCAAAATAAACCAGAAGTTTTTAGATTTATGTGGTATTTTGTTTTTTAAAATATTTATTTATTTTATGTGAGGGAGTAGAGGAGAGAGGAGCAGAGGGAGAGGGAGAGAGAGACTCTTGAGCAGACTCCCCACTGAGTGTGGAGCCTGACTTGGGGCTCGATCCCACGACCCTATGACCATGACCTGAGCTGAAATCAAAAGTTGGACACTTAACTGACTGAGCCACCCAGGCGCCCCTAGATTTATGTGGTACTTTGGATTAAACCTGACATTGTTTCTTTTTGTTAGCACAGCTAATCTAGATTTTTAAATCCTATTTTTTATAGCATTTCTTTCGTTTTTATCTTTTCTGCCAATCCATAAAATTCTCTATAAACTATAAAGCACAAAAAGCATGAAGTATTATAAAAAGGTAGCTCCTGATATTTGAAGCCTTAGAAGAAGCTGGTTAGGATAACAAGCAACTTGTGAACCATGTAGCATTTCACTATCTTGGACTGTATCACTGACAAGCTCTTCATCCTCTTGACCTTAGTGTCATCTTCATTGTCTAACATTGTTAGGGCTATACGTATTCCCATACTCATATAGCCAAGAAACAAGACTTCATTCAATGACTTCAGGCTCACTTAACTGGATTTCCACAGTCAGTCTTTTAAAAAGGTAACTACGGCTGACCAGACTACTCTCGGGTTTATCCCCTGACCTCCCACATCCCAGTGGGGACTCGTCGGAGGGTGGAAGAGAGACACACCAGCATTCTTCTTAACCAGCCACGGGGCATGGACAATACAGGATGAGTGATCATCAGATTACCCCCAAATGCAGAAACCGCAGGGAAACAAAAGAGCACACAGATATTTGAATGATACTCCCTTTCCTAAAAGAGGAGATACTCAAGAGTCAGAGTGACTCCAGGGACCATTAAGTCAAATTCATTCCTCTCTTTGATTTCTCAGTACAACCCCCTGACAAGTGTTTGTACACCTTCCGCTTAAAGGTCTCCAGTGATGGGAAATCAGTTCTTCCCAAGACAGCCCATTTCTTTTGTGGGCAGTTCTAATTATGACAACATTCTTCTTTCTATGATTGAAAATTTGTGGGGCGCCTGGGTGGCTCAGTCATTAAGCGTCTGCCTTCGGCTGAGGTCATGATCCCGGGGTCCTGGGATCGAGCCCCACATCGGGCTCCCTGCTCAGGCGGGAAGCCTGCTTCTCCCTCTCCAACTCCCTCTGCTTGTGTTCCTGCTCTCACTATCTCTCTCTCTCTGTCAAATAAATAAATAAAATCTTAAAAAAAAAAAATTTGTCATCTTCTCTCCTCCTAATTTTTTCCCTGGGACACAAAGCAAATCCTGCCACTCTGCTGCATCTCTAGCTTTAAACCTTTAAGATACTTTTTCTTTTTATACTTACTGTACAATTAATACTTGGTTTAGATTTGTACTGAAGTATATGTTTTCTATGGCTTGAAGAATTTATTAACACATCCAAGCCATCTCAGAAGATACTTTAACTTACAGTTTTAGTATTGAGACTTCTCCTAGACCAGGTTCTCCTAACAGATTAAAATATTAAGTGCTTGTATCAGATCCTAAGATAAAATTAGGTGGTTGTGTCCTATCCTGAGAAAAGATGTAATTCTTTTTTTTTTTTTTTAAAGATTTTATTTATTTATTTGACAGAGACACAGCTAGAGAGGGAACACAGCAGGGGGAGTGGGAGAGGGAGAAGCAGGCCTCCCGCCGAGCAGAGAGCCCGATGTGGGGCTCGATCCCAGGACTCTGGGATCATGACCTGAGCCGAAGGCAGACGCCCAATGACTGAGCCACCCAGGCGCCCTGAGAAAAGATGTAATTCTTAAGGGAGATTGTATTTTTATTTCATTGAGAACTTTGGTTCTCATCACCGTTCCCCCCTCGGCAGCTAAAGCGGTGGACGGATACGTGAAGCCACAGATCAAACAAGTGGTCCCTGAGTAAGTACCCAGGGTCCAGCTCTGGTCTCCTGCTGCCTCCTTTCTCTTCCCTCGGCCCCCCTCACCCCTCATCGCTGCTCCTCCCACTCACAGACCCTGTGTGGCCCAGCCCGCCCTTCCGCCTTGAAGCCTGGCTCAGCCCTGGAGAGGGAACTGGGCTTAGTCTCAATGGGACCAGGACCCAGGGCCCCACTCCTGCAGCTGGAGTCCCAGGCCCAGTG
>NW_027998985.1:0-1007 GCF_054177405.1 Leptonychotes weddellii
TCTCTCTCTCTCTCTCAAATAAATAAATAAATCTTAAAAAAAAGAAACAACACACTTATACTATTGCCCCAATCTAATGAGATTAATAAAGTTTAATTTTTCTTTTTAGATAAAAGCAAATAGAAATAGAAATGCTATTTTTTTTTCCTTAATGGATCTCCTTGTGCAAATCTTAGGGTGCACACACCTACTTGGAAGACCACTAACTCTGAGCATTTAAACAGTTTCACAGAGAGAGTATTTTTCTTTTTCACAGCATGGCAAAGATTTGGCCCAGAAATGAGTGGCATTTTTAAGAAAGAGTGAAAATGGGAACAGGATGCGTTATAGAAACTGCAGGAAGAAAGAACTTACTAATCTTTGATTAAAGGAGGCCGTTACATCAAGCTTAGTAAATCTATAGCAGGGTTTCTCATGTGCAGTCCATGGACTCCTTACATCAGAATGACTTGGGGCCATTTATGACATATACCAACACTTGGATCCCAACCAAGACTCACTGAATCAGAATATCTGGAAATAAGGATAGGGAATATGTAATAAACTGATTTCTTTCATCACTAACATTTAAAACAATCTAAATAATGGAGACTTCAAATAGTCTAAACTACATTTCAGTTACATAATCTTAAAGAGACACAGAGGTTATAGACATGTAAAAACAGTCTGTCAGAGATTTCATAGGTCAAAATCCATATCAAATCGAAAAAATGTCCTGTCATTGTTTAGTTTTGCCAAGTAATGGAAAACTTGCTATTCTGATCCTCATTCAAAATAAGAAATACTTCCTCTGAGAGTACTGAGCCCATTTGCAATTAAGGTTATACTTTATTTTTCCCCAGCAGACAAGATGCTATATTATGCAGGGAAGTGGTTTTAAGTCTTTGGAGCTACTTGCTTTCCATGTGGATGAGTATAGATGAATAGTGTTGCCTGACTTCTCTGTAGTGATTGTTAGTAAGGATTAATCTTTGGTTTATTGCTCTTGTCATATTTGAGACATTCTG
>NW_027998986.1:0-200 GCF_054177405.1 Leptonychotes weddellii
TCTGAAAAACAAACTGAGGGTTCTAGAGGGGAGGGGGGTGGGAGGATGGGTTGGCCTGGTGGTGGGTATTGAGGAGGGCACGTTCTGCATGGAGCACTGGGTGTTGTGCACGAACAATGAATCATGGAACACTTCATCTAGAACTAATGATGTAATGTATGGGGATTAACATAAGAATAAAAAAAATAAATAAATAAAAA
>NW_027998987.1:0-200 GCF_054177405.1 Leptonychotes weddellii
TCTGGGCGCCTGGGTGGCTCAGTTGGTTAAGCGACTGCCTTCGGCTCAGGTCATGATCCTGGAGTCCCTGGATCGAGTCCCGCATCAGGCTCCCTGCTCGGCAGGGAGTCTGCTTTGCCCTCTGACCCTATCCCCTCTCATGTGTTCTCTCTCATTCTCTCTCTCTCAAATAAATAAATAAAATCTTTAAAAAAAAAAAA
>NW_027998988.1:0-200 GCF_054177405.1 Leptonychotes weddellii
CTTTTTTTTTTTTTTAAAGATTTTATTTATTTACTTATTAGAGAGCAAGCGAGAGAGAAACAGCATGAGAGAGGAGAGGGTCAGAGGGAGAAGCAGGCTCCCCGCTGAGCCAGGAGCCCGATGTGGGACTCGATCCCAGGACCCTGGGATCATGACCTGAGCCGAAGGCAGTCGCTCAACCGACTGAGCCACCCAGGCGC
>NW_027998989.1:0-200 GCF_054177405.1 Leptonychotes weddellii
GGAGGGGAGGTTCAGAGGAGCAAAAGGCTGGGGATTTGGGTGGCGATGCGGGGCAGCGGGCAGTTTCCGATTTTAGCTCCAGAGGCAAATAGAAGTATCACCACGGAGCTCCACTGCACCCAAAATGCCTTTTTGGGGAGGAGGGTTTTACTGCGAAATACTAGCGGGGTGTGTGTGTGTGAGAGAGAGAGAGAGAGAGA
>NW_027998990.1:0-200 GCF_054177405.1 Leptonychotes weddellii
GCTCTCTCTCTCTCTCTCTCACACACACACACCCCGCTAGTATTTCGCAGTAAAACCCTCCTCCCCAAAAAGGCATTTTGGGTGCAGTGGAGCTCCGTGGTGATACTTCTATTTGCCTCTGGAGCTAAAATCGGAAACTGCCCGCTGCCCCGCATCGCCACCCAAATCCCCAGCCTTTTGCTCCTCTGAACCTCCCCTCA
>NW_027998991.1:0-200 GCF_054177405.1 Leptonychotes weddellii
AGGGCGCCTGGGTGGCTCAGTTGGTTAAGCGACTGCCTTCAGCTCAGGTCATGATCCCAGGGTCCTGGGATCGAGTCCCGCATCGGGCTCCCTGCTCTGCGGGGAGCCTGCTTCTCCCTCTCCCACTCCCCCTGCTTGTGTTCCTTCTCTCGCTGTGTCTCTCTCTGTCAAATAAATAAATAAAATCTTTAAAAAAAAAT
>NW_027998992.1:0-200 GCF_054177405.1 Leptonychotes weddellii
TACATTGTCAGGATTGTTCTTTTAACCTCTCTCCATTCTCTTTCTCACCCTCTCCTCTCTCCTTCTCTAGTTGTATGTGTGTATGTATATAATAAAATATATATATGTATTATACCTACTATTTTACAGCCTGCTTTTATCACCTGGAAATAACTATTAAACCTATATCCATAACAATAATAATTATTGTAACATTTAAA
>NW_027998993.1:0-200 GCF_054177405.1 Leptonychotes weddellii
AAAAAAAAAAAAAAATTGTCCTGTTTAACAATCCCTGCACCCTAAAATATGGAAAAAGGAAAGATAGTAAACATTACAGCTAACATTCAATTTTTAAATAAATAGAATTTATAAAATAAAAGTATTCACTCAATCTCACCTTTAGTCATTTTAGTCACCAATAACTGCATTTATTATAGCTTTCTTTCAGGAGTTGAGTA
>NW_027998994.1:0-200 GCF_054177405.1 Leptonychotes weddellii
AGAGACGATGGACTCTGAAAAACAAACTGAGGGTTCTAGAGGGGAGGGGGGTGGGAGGATGGGTTAGCCTGGTGGTGGGTATTGAGGAGGGCACATTCTGCATGGAGCACTGGGTGTTATGCACAAACAATGAATCATGGAACACTACATCTAAAACTAATGATGTAATGTAGGGGATTAACATAAGAATAAAAAAAAAA
>NW_027998995.1:0-200 GCF_054177405.1 Leptonychotes weddellii
GGGGTTAGCCTGGTGATGGGTATTAAAGAGGGCACGTACTGAATGGAGCACTGGGTGTTATACACAAACGAATGAATGAATGAATCATGGAACACTACATCAGAACTAATGATGTGATGTATGGTGATTAACATAACATAATAAAATAAAATAAAATAAAAATAAAGTAAAATATATTGGGGAAAAAAAGATTTTTTTTA
>NW_027998996.1:0-1007 GCF_054177405.1 Leptonychotes weddellii
CATTATTGAGAGTGGGTACAGCAGTCCCCAACTAGTACTGTATTGCTGTATTGCTGTTCATTTCTCCTTTTAGCTCCATTACCTTTGCTTTATATATTTAAGTGTTCTGAATGTTGGGTGCAAATATTTACAATTGTTACATTTTCTAGATGGATTAACCCCTTTATCATTGCATAGTGACCTTCTTTGCCTCTTTTTTACTATTTTAGCTTAACACTTATTTTGCCTAATGGAAGTATAGCTACTCTTGGATTTTGTTCTGTTGGTTACCATTTATTTGAAATATCTTTTTCCATCTCTTCACTCAGTCTATGTATGTCTTTTAGGCAGTATATCATTGGATTTTTTTTATGCATTCAGCCATTCTATGTGTTTTAAGAACCTGAATCAGGCAGATCTGCATCCCACCGAGTTCCCTGGTCATGGCTCTGCAGATAAAGCCACTGGTTGGGACTACTTCTTGGGCATTGCAGCTAGGAACTCAGTTTTCCAAGATCTGACTGCTGGTTGTTGCAAGCCCCTCCCCGCTTCCCCATCACAATCAGATTCCCAGTGGTCAAGTCCTGCAGATTCCCCTGCAATTCCTGGGGGTAAAATTGGAATGGGGATTCCTAAAAAGTGACCCACAGCACTGGGAGTGCTGGTTGTCCACACTGGGCTCTTTCCCTCCCCTGGAGGAACTGTAGGCTCAGGCAAGACCTCTTGGCATAGCACAGTACCAGCCTGGAGGAGGGGCAATGTGGTCAGCATGTAGCTGCTCCTCTTACTCTTCTAATGTGGTCTTTTTTCGGTCTCCATGGTACAGAGGGTGCTTCAGCATAACCCCTGCATTCTAAGTTTCTCTCAGTGGTCTTATCCATGAATAGTTGTTAGTTTTCATTTTGTGAGGAAGAGCAAAGTCAGGAACCTATGTCTCCATCTTGGTGATGTTACTCCTGACACTTGATTTCTTGTAAAGTACATCAGAAATTCTCTTCTATAACCTTCTTTGCCTTTCTCCCCTCAAC
>NW_027998997.1:0-200 GCF_054177405.1 Leptonychotes weddellii
ATGGTATAAGAAAGTGGTCCAGTTTCATTCTTTTGCGTGTAGCTGTCCAGTTTTCCCAACACCATTTGTTGAGGAGACTGTCTTTTTCCCATTGCATATTCCTGCCTCCTTTGTCAGAGATTAATTGACCATATTTTTATGAGTTCATTCCTGGCTTCTCCATTCTGTTCCACTGACCTATGTGTCTACTTTTGTGCTAG
>NW_027998998.1:0-200 GCF_054177405.1 Leptonychotes weddellii
CATGGCTCGCACGAAGCAGACGGCCCGCAAGTCGACCGGCGGCAAGGCCCCGCGCAAGCAGCTGGCCACCAAGGCGGCCCGCAAGAGCGCGCCGGCCACCGGCGGCGTCAAGAAGCCGCACCGCTACCGGCCCGGCACGGTGGCCCTGCGCGAGATCCGGCGCTACCAGAAGTCCACCGAGCTGCTGATCCGCAAGCTGC
>NW_027998999.1:0-200 GCF_054177405.1 Leptonychotes weddellii
AGGGGCGCCTGGGTGGCTCAGTTGGTTAAGCGACTGCCTTCGGCTCAGGTCATGATCCTGGAGTCCCTGGATCGAGTCCCGCATCGGGCTCCCTGCTCGGCAGGGAGCCTGCTTCTGCCTCTGACCCTCCCCCCTCTCATGTGCTCTCTCTCTCTCATTCTCTCTGTCTCAAATAAATAAATAAAATCTTTAAAAAAAAA
>NW_027999000.1:0-200 GCF_054177405.1 Leptonychotes weddellii
CTTTTTTTTTTTTTAAAGATTATTTATTTATTTATTAGAGAGTGAGCAGGAGAGAAACAGCATGAGAGGGGAGAGGGTCAGAGGGAGAAGCAGGCTCCCCGCTGAGCCGGGAGCCCGATGTGGGACTCGATCCCAGGACCCTGGGGATCATGACCTGAGCTGAAGGCAGTCGCTTAACCAACTGAGCCACCCAGGCGCCC
>NW_027999001.1:0-200 GCF_054177405.1 Leptonychotes weddellii
GACAGGGCGCCTGGGTGGCTCAGTTGGTTAAGCGACTGCCTTCGGCTCAGGTCATGATCCTGGAGTCCCGGGATCGAGTCCCGCATCGGGCTCCCTGCTCGGCAGGGAGTCTGCTTCTCCCTCTCCCACTCCCCGTTTGTGTTCCCTCTCTCGCTGTGTCTTTCTCTGTCAAATAAATAAATAAAATCTTTAAAAAAAAA
>NW_027999002.1:0-200 GCF_054177405.1 Leptonychotes weddellii
AGGGCGCCTGGGTGGCTCAGTTGGTTAAGCGACTGCCTTCAGCTCAGGTCATGATCCCAGGGTCCTGGGATCGAGTCCCGCATCGGGCTCCCTGCTCTGCGGGGAGCCTGCTTCTCCCTCTCCCACTCCCCCTGCTTGTGTTCCCTCTCTCGCTGTGTCTCTCTCTGTCAAATAAATAAATAAAATCTTTTAAAAAAAAA
>NW_027999003.1:0-200 GCF_054177405.1 Leptonychotes weddellii
CTGTGTCTCTCTCTGTCAAATAAACAAAGTCTTTAAGAAAAAAGAAAATTAAACGTGAGCAAAAAGAATTTTGCTCTTTAAAGAGAAGGTTGGAATGTAATTATAACAAAGCCAGTACTTAAGTATTCCAGAAGTTGAGGCAATCTTAACTCAATTGTTAAAATATAACAAAATTGCATCTTAATTGATTATTTTAGAAA
>NW_027999004.1:0-200 GCF_054177405.1 Leptonychotes weddellii
GGGCGCCTGGGTGGCTCAGTTGGTTAAGCGACTGCCTTCGGCTCAGGTCATGATCCTGGAGTCCCAGGATCGAGTCCCGCATCGGGCTCCCTGCTCGGCAGGGAGTCTGCTTCTCCCTCTGACCCTCCTCCCTCTCATGCTCTCTGTCTCTCATTCTCTCTGTCTCAAATAAATAAATAAAATCTTAAAAAAAAAAAAAA
>NW_027999005.1:0-200 GCF_054177405.1 Leptonychotes weddellii
CCTGGGTGGCTCAGTTGGTTAAGCGACTGCCTTCGGCTCAGGTCATGATCCTGGAGTCCCGGGATCGAGTCCCACATCGGGCTCCCTGCTCGGCAGGGAGTCTGCTTCTCCCTCTGACCCTCCTCCCTCTCATGCTCTCTGTCTCTCATTCTCTCTGTCTCAAATAAATAAATAAAATCTTTAAAAAAAAAAAAAAAGAA
>NW_027999006.1:0-200 GCF_054177405.1 Leptonychotes weddellii
GAGAGACGATGGACTCTGAAAAACAAACTGAGGGTTCTAGAGGGGAGGGGGGTGGGAGGATGGGTTGGCCTGGTGGTGGGTATTGAGGAGGGCACGTTCTGCATGGAGCACTGGGTGTTGTGCACGAACAATGAATCATGGAACACTTCATCTAGAACTAATGATGTAATGTATGGGGATTAACATAAGAATAAAAAAAA
>NW_027999007.1:0-1007 GCF_054177405.1 Leptonychotes weddellii
GGGGGACTCCATCCAGGGACTCCAGGATCATGACCTGAGCCGAAGGCAGTCACTTAACCAACTGAGCCACCCAGGCGCCCCCTAGGTTCCTTTCTTAAAAGAACACAAATGATCAAAGACTTGACACGTGGGATGGACAGGATGCTAGATGACACTGAGTGTAATTTTGGAAACCACAGTGATACTCCTAGGAATGACGGTCTACACCATATTTGCCACCTACGAAACATTTTCATGTATATTGCTCACCAAGCCCCTCTTCTCAGAGGGATTCCTAATCCTTACGGGATCTAACATCTACACATGCCCCAGGTCTAGAAATCTTTGTTCCTTCAGCCCCATCTCATCATTATAGAGTTTAACATATCCTGAGAAAAGGTAACAATGTCTCTTACACTTTCAATTGCTACAGAGCAAATCACTCCAATACCCTGTGGTTGAAAATAATAATCATTTATTGCCTTTCGGCTTTGGTGGGTCAGGAATTTGGGAGCGACTTAGCTAGGTGGTTTTGGCTCCGGGTGTCCCATGAGTTTGCGTTCAGATGTTGGTTGGGGCTTCAGTCATCTGAAGGCTTGAGGCCAAAGGGCCCACCCAGGGCTCACTCGGTAGGGCTGCTTGAGTGATCTGGCAACACGGCAGCCGGCGTCTTCCAGAGGGACTGATCCAGGAGAAGAAAACAAGGCAGAGGTCACAATGCCCTTTATGACCTAGAATCGGAAACCACACACCAGCACTTCTGCCATATTCTATTAATCAGAAGAGAGTCACTAAGTCCAGTCCGTGCCCAAAGAGGGGAATTGGGCTTCACCTTTGATACCAGGAGTATCGAATAATTTGTGGACAGATTTTAAACCCAAATCTGTTGAAGCCAAAAGGCTGGGAGAAGAAGCCCCAAGTCAGTGCAATAATCCATTGATGGAGGAATAGGGAACTCCATCATTTACATTTCATCTTGCAGTGAGCGTTTTTATCAGTCAGGGTCCTAGCAGGAAACAGATGACACA
>NW_027999008.1:0-200 GCF_054177405.1 Leptonychotes weddellii
CTTTTTTTTTTTTTTAAAGATTTTATTTATTTATTTGAGAGAGAGAGAATGAGAGAGAGCACATGAGAGGGGGGAGGGTCAGAGGGAGAAGCAGACTCCCTGCCGAGCAGGGAGCCCGATACGGGACTCGATCCAGGGACTCCAGGATCATGACCTGAGCCGAAGGCAGTCGCCTAACCAACTGAGCCACCCAGGCGCCC
>NW_027999009.1:0-200 GCF_054177405.1 Leptonychotes weddellii
GCCTGGGTGGCTCAGTTGGTTAAGCGACTGCCTTCGGCTCAGGTCATGATCCTGGAGTCCCTGGATCGAGTCCCGCATCGGGCTCCCTGCTCGGCAGGGAGCCTGCTTCTCCCTCTGACCCTCCCCCCTCTCATGTGCTCTCTCTCTCTCATTCTCTCTGTCTCAAATAAATAAATAAAATCTTTAAAAAAAAAAAAAAA
>NW_027999010.1:0-200 GCF_054177405.1 Leptonychotes weddellii
GAGACGATGGACTCTGAAAAAGAGGCTGGGGGTTCTAGAGGGGAGGGGGGTGGGAGGATGGGTTGGCCTGGTGGTGGGTATTGAGGAGGGCACGTTCTGCATGGAGCACTGGGTGTTATGCACAAACAATGAATCATGGAACACTTCATCTAGAACTAATGATGTAATGTATGGGGATTAACATAAGAATAAAAAAAAAA
>NW_027999011.1:0-200 GCF_054177405.1 Leptonychotes weddellii
AAAAACAAACTGAGGGTTCTAGAGGGGAGGGGGGTGGGAGGATGGGTTGGCCTGGTGGTGGGTATTGAGGAGGGCACGTTCTGCATGGAGCACTGGGTGTTGTGCACGAACAATGAATCATGGAACACTTCATCTAGAACTAATGATGTAATGTATGGGGATTAACATAAGAATAAAAATAAATAAATTAATTAATTAAA
>NW_027999012.1:0-200 GCF_054177405.1 Leptonychotes weddellii
AGGGGCACCTGGGTGGCTCAGTCGTTAAGCGTCTGCCTTCGGCTCAGGTCATGATCCCAGCGTCCTGGGATCGAGCCCCGCATCAGGCTCTCTGTTCAAAAGGGAGCCTGCTTCTCCCTCTCCCACTCTGCCAGCTTGTGTTCCCTCTCTCACTGTCTCTCTCTGTCAAATAAATAAATAAAATCTTTAAAAAAAAAAAA
>NW_027999013.1:0-200 GCF_054177405.1 Leptonychotes weddellii
CTGGGTGGCTCAGTTGGTTAAGCGACTGCCTTCGGCTCAGGTCATGATCCTGGAGTCCCGGGATCGAGTCCCGCATCGGGCTCCCTGCTCGGCGGGGAGCCTGCTTCTCCCTCTGACCCTCCCCCCTCTCATGTGCTCTCTGTCTCTCTCATTCTCTCTGTCTCAAATAAATAAATAAAATCTTTAAAAAAAAAAAAAAA
>NW_027999014.1:0-200 GCF_054177405.1 Leptonychotes weddellii
AAAAGAGAAAGAGGGAGGGAGGGAGGGAGGAAGGAAGGAAGGAAGGAAAGAAGGAAGGAAAGCAAGCAAGCTGGTCCTCTCGCAGAATGCCTGGTGGTGAACTTTTCTTCATGAGGGTTTGTATCTCAAAACGTCTATCACTCACCCAGGAGCCTCAAGGGGAACCAGGAAACCCAGCTCTTCGGAGGTAAAAAAAAAAC
>NW_027999015.1:0-200 GCF_054177405.1 Leptonychotes weddellii
ATTTTTTTTTTTTTTAAAGATTTTATTTATTTATTTGAGAGAGAGAGAATGAGAGACAGAGAGCACGAGAGGGAAGAGGGCAGAGGGAGAAGCAGACCCCCTGCTGAGCAGGGAGCCCGATGTGGGACTCGATCCCGGGACTCCAGGATCATGACCTGAGCCGAAGGCAGTCGCTTAACCAACTGAGCCACCCAGGCGCC
>NW_027999016.1:0-200 GCF_054177405.1 Leptonychotes weddellii
TATTTTTTTTAAAGATTTTATTTATTTATTTGAGAGAGAGAGAATGAGAGACAGAGAGCATGAGAGGGAGGAGGGTCAGAGGGAGAAGCAGACTCCCTGCCGAGCAGGGAGCCCGATGTGGGACTCGATCCCGGGACTCCAGGATCATGACCTGAGCCGAAGGCAGTCGCTTAACCAACTGAGCCACCCAGGCGCCCCGA
>NW_027999017.1:0-200 GCF_054177405.1 Leptonychotes weddellii
CACTTTTTTTTTTTTAAAGATTTTATTTATTTGACAGAGAGAGAGAGAGCACAAGTAGGCAGAACAGCAGGGAGAGGGAGAGGAAGAAGCAAGCTCTCCACTGAGCAGGGAGCCTGACGTGGGGCTCGATCCCAGGACCCTGGGATCATGACCTGAGCCGAAGGCAGCCGCTTAACCGACTGAGCCACCCAGGCGCCCCA
>NW_027999018.1:0-1007 GCF_054177405.1 Leptonychotes weddellii
AGGAGACTGGGAGTGCTCTGCAGCTCAGGCCCAGGGAGTAGGTGGGGTCTAAAGCTGTCCCCCTCCCTCCATCTGCCATTAATAATGTTTTCTCCAGGGAGAATTGGTAGACCAGGTAATGGTGTCTGCAGTGATTTCTAGGCCATAGCGTGTAGTTGTTCTTTGGTTATTTTTTACTTGGCCATCTGAACTTCCTTGGACTTCTGTGCTTCTGCCCCAGGGCCTGGGGTGGTCCACAGCTGGTACTTCCCTGTGGCATCCAGGTACTGGCTATGGACTTGGCGGTTCACAGCCAGGAGTTGCTGCCCTGCTGCCCAGCGTGATGTGGGATTGGTGTGATGTGGGGTTGGCGGGTGTGGCTTGCCTGGCAGCAGGCACTCCTGGAAGCCTTCCCTGCCCCTGGGGCAGTTGTTAGAGCAGGAGCGAGCTCTGCAGGGACTGGCACAGCCTCTCGGTACCTTATTTTCCCAGCTGTGCAGTGGGCTGATGCTGTCTGTTCCTGCTGCTTACCAGGGTTATGGGAGGCCCAAGTTGCTGGGGCATTGGGAGATGCGGCATCATCGGGCAGCTCAGTCCCAGTGGTTTCTGGTCCTCAGTGCGCATGCACTTTCGTTCTCTCTCCTTGCTCTGGTGCAGGCAGGTGGGCAAGGTGAGATTTGTCGATCCTCCATGTGGTCACATGACCTGCATACCTGTGTCAGAGGCAGGGCTGGAAGCAGGTGTGGCCTCCAGGCCGTGCCCTAACCCTGCAGCATGCAGCACACTGCTCTTGCCGCTCGAAGGCTCGTGTTCCTTCACCCAGTTGTCCAGCACTGCGTTCCGTCTGAGAGGCGAGCAGGAAGCCAGATTCGGCTTTGTTTGCCCAACTCTGTGACGTTGGAATACCTCTGTGGGCCATTTATTTGTTCCCTGATTGTTTATTGAGCACAGATGCTTGCCTGGTCCTGTGGGAGATGCTGGAGCTGCAGACACGCAAGAGGTAACACCCTGGTCACGGGGAACACACC
>NW_027999019.1:0-200 GCF_054177405.1 Leptonychotes weddellii
GAATATCGCCTCGGATTCACTTCTCCGCACGTCCTACCTTCCAGAAAGTGGTCGCTTTTCTGTTCAGAGAGTTGTTGCTATTCTTTTCTTCGATCTCCTGTTGAGTTTGTAGGTGTTCAGAATGGTTTGATCCCTATCCAGCTGAATTCCTGAGAGGAGACGAAATCCAGGTCTCCTACTCCTCCGCCATCTTGCTCCGC
>NW_027999020.1:0-200 GCF_054177405.1 Leptonychotes weddellii
CGGAGGCCCCTCCCCCGCCGTCTATCCTCCCGAATATCGCCTCGGATTCACTTCTCCGCACGTCCTACCTTCCAGAAAGTGGTCGCTTTTCTGATGAGAGAGTTGTTGCTCTTCTTTTCTTCGATCTCCTGTTGAGTTTGTAGGTGTTCAGAATGGTTTGATCCCTATCCAGCTGAATTCCTGAGAGGAGACGAAATCCG
>NW_027999021.1:0-200 GCF_054177405.1 Leptonychotes weddellii
GGATGGGTATTAAAGAGGGCATGTACTGCATGGAGCACTGGGTGTTATACGCAAACAATGAATCATGGAACACTACATCAAAAACTAATGATGTATGGTGATTAACATAACAATAAAAAGGAAAACAGGTTGCATTGTTATTCAAATAATTGAAATAAAATTGTATTTGAAATCTTTCCTAGCAATATTGCCATTTAAAA
>NW_027999022.1:0-200 GCF_054177405.1 Leptonychotes weddellii
ATACAGCATCACTCCACCATTTCTAGTCCGTCAGAATGAGTCACGGGCCCTATTCCAGTTCAAAGAGCGAGGACTACACAAGGGCAAATACAGGGAGATGTGATCACTGGGAGACAGCAGTGTAACGGGTCACCACCAACACTAAAGTTTCCTGTGTTTTCTGTTCCTTATACTTTTATGTCCAGTTTTTCTCTCTTCTC
>NW_027999023.1:0-200 GCF_054177405.1 Leptonychotes weddellii
TTCCAGGGGCGCCTGGGTGGCTCAGTTGGTTAAGCGACTGCCTTCGGCTCAGGTCATGATCCTGGAGTCCCGGGATCGAGTCCCGCATCGGGCTCCCTGCTCGGCAGGGAGTCTGCTTCTCCCTCTGACCCTCCTCCCTCTCATGCTCTCTGTCTCTCATTCTCTCTGTCTCAAATAAATAAATAAAATCTTTAAAAAAA
>NW_027999024.1:0-200 GCF_054177405.1 Leptonychotes weddellii
AAGTATGCTCTAAATTTCTAATCTTAGTTGTTACCTATATTATTACTACTACTACTACTACTATTTTTTTTTATTCTTATGTTAATCCCCATACATTACATCATTAGTTTTAGATGAAGTGTTCCATGATTCATTGTTTGTGCATAACACCCAGTGCTCCATGCAGAATGTGCCCTCCTCAATACCCACCACCAGGCTAA
>NW_027999025.1:0-200 GCF_054177405.1 Leptonychotes weddellii
CGCCTGGGTGGCTCAGTTGGTTAAGCGACTGCCTTCGGCTCAGGTCATGATCCTGGAGTCCTGGGATCGAGTCCCACATCGGGCTCCCTGCTCAGCAGGGAGTCTGCTTCTCCCCCTGACCCTCCCCACTCTCATGCTCTCTCTATCTCATTCTCTCTCTCAAATAAATAAATAAAATCTTTAAAAAAAAAAAAAAAGAG
>NW_027999026.1:0-200 GCF_054177405.1 Leptonychotes weddellii
GGGCGCCTGGGTGGCTCAGTTGGTTAAGCGACTGCCTTCGGCTCAGGTCACGATCCTGGAGTCCCGGGATCGAGTCCCGCATCGGGCTCCCTGCTCAGCAGGGAGTCTGCTTCTCCCTCTGACCCTCCCCCGTCTCATGCTCTCTCTCTCTATCTCATTCTCTCTCTCAAATAAATAAATAAAATCTTTAAAAAAAAAAA
>NW_027999027.1:0-200 GCF_054177405.1 Leptonychotes weddellii
CCTGGGTGGCTCAGTCGTTAAGCGTCTGCCTTCGGCTCAGGTCATGATCCCAGGGTCCTGGGATCGAGCCCCGCATCGGGCTCCCTGCTCGGCGGGAAGCCTGCTTCTCCCTCTCCCACTCCCCCTGCTTGTGTTCCCTCTCTCGCTGTGTCTCTCTCTGTCAAATAAATAAATAAAATCTTTAAAAAAAAAAAAAAAAG
>NW_027999028.1:0-200 GCF_054177405.1 Leptonychotes weddellii
TAGGGGCGCCTGGGTGGCTCAGTCGTTAAGCGTCTGCCTTCGGCTCAGGTCATGATCCCAGGGTCCTGGGATCGAGCCCCGCATCGGGCTCCCTGCTCCGCGGGAAGCCTGCTTCTCCCTCTCCCACTCCCCCTGCTTGTGTTCCCTCTCTCGCTGTGTCTCTCTCTGTCAAATAAATAAATAAAATCTTTAAAAAAAAA
>NW_027999029.1:0-1007 GCF_054177405.1 Leptonychotes weddellii
TTGAAAATGGGTAGGGGAGATGAGGACCTCTGGAATTTAAGGAGGGATAGTAAAAGAATAAAGGAGCAGACAATCACTCTACAACCCACAACTGGATAGTCGAATTCATAAGTTGAATGGAAAGAAAAATTGCAAATAATATAAAGATTAAAAATAATGTTTATTTGGTTTTGGAATACCTACAAACGTTGTTGCGTCTGGTTCCCTCAATATTCACAAGATATCCAAGGAAATGAATTCTGTTCAACTGACTCAGGAGTGTCTGCAGATCTGACTTCTCTCTCCCAGCCTACCGATAAGCTCCCTCTTGTGGCAAATGGGATATTAACTCTAAGACTCAAGAAACACCCATCCAAGGGGAAATGTCTGGCTTGGACCTTACCGAAGTGAGGGCATTAGGTGTATGGGTCTGCCACAGCTCCAGGAGGCCAGCAGTGAAGGCTGGACCATCCTGTTTGCCCTGCAGTGGTAGACCGGCTTTCCCAAAATTGCACCAGCATATTAATGCAAGAGGGGCCTTCCGTGCTCAACGCCCCTCCACCAAGACTGGAGCACACAGGTGGGTTGATCACCTTGGCACACAAAATCCCCTCTGCCAGTGGGGATCCAAAATGCAGACGGGAGGGGCATGGGACCATCCCCTGAGGCAGTTGCTTGGCAGAGTTTGGAATTTAACCCTACTTGAGCCCACAGGTTAACCTGTTACTGTTTCGTGGATGCTGACAGAAGACAGGAGAGCTCTGGGACACAGACAAAGGACTGTTGGTCATGGCACAGCAAGCAGCATGAGCATCGTGTTGGCCAGGGTTACCCCGTGCCCCTAAATCCCAGACAGTAACTCTAAAGGATCCAAGTAGATGTTCTATAAGCAGTGGGCTTGTGGTACAGTCAAGGAACGCTGACCTTGAGGAATGCATGTTTTTCTAGTGAGCAGTCATGAGTCTGATCTTTTTCCAAAGGTCATCTCTTAAGGTTGCTCACTGCAAACACTATCCTGAGAAATGGCC
>NW_027999030.1:0-200 GCF_054177405.1 Leptonychotes weddellii
GGCGCCTGGGTGGCTCAGTTGGTTAAGCGACTGCCTTCGGCTCAGGTCATGATCCTGGAGTCCCGGGATCGAGTCCCGCATCGGGCTCCCTGCTCAGCAGGGAGTCTGCTTCTCCCTCTGACCCTCCTCCCTCTCATGCTCTCTGTCTCTCATTCTCTCTGTCTCAAATAAATAAATAAAATCTTTAAAAAAAAAAAAAC
>NW_027999031.1:0-200 GCF_054177405.1 Leptonychotes weddellii
ATGGACTCTGAAAAACAAACTGAGGGTTCTAGAGGGGAGGGGGGTGGGAGGATGGGTTGGCCTGGTGGTGGGTATTGAGGAGGGCACGTTCTGCATGGAGCACTGGGTGTTGTGCATGAACAATGAATCATGGAACACTTCATCTAGAACTAATGATGTAATGTATGGGGATTAACATAAGAATAAAAAAAAAAAAAAAA
>NW_027999032.1:0-200 GCF_054177405.1 Leptonychotes weddellii
ACAGGGCGCCTGGGTGGCTCAGTTGGTTAAGCGACTGCCTTCGGCTCAGGTCATGATCCTGGAGTCCCGGGATCGAGTCCCGCATCGGGCTCCCTGCTCGGCAGGGAGTCTGCTTCTCCCTCTCCTGCTCCCCCCTCTTGTGCTCTTTCTCTCTCTCACTCTCTCTCTCAAATAAATAAATAAAATCTTTAAAAAAAAAA
>NW_027999033.1:0-200 GCF_054177405.1 Leptonychotes weddellii
CGGGCGCCTGGGTGGCTCAGATGGTTAAGCGTCTGCCTTCGGCTCAGGTCATGATCCCAGGGTCCTGGGATCGAGTCCCACATCGGGCTCCCGGCTCAGCGGGGAGCCTGCTTCTCCCTCTGACCCTCTCCCCTCTCATGCTGTTTCCCTCTCACTCGCTCTCTAAAAAATAAATAAAATCTTTAAAAAAAAAAAAAAAG
>NW_027999034.1:0-200 GCF_054177405.1 Leptonychotes weddellii
CGGGGCACCTGGGTGGCTCAGTCGGTTAAGCGGCTGCCTTCGGCTCAGGTCATGATCCCAGGGTCCTGGGATCGAGCCCCGCATCGGGCTCCCTGCTCTGCGGGAAGCCTGCTTCTCCCTCTCCCACTCCCCCTGCTTGTGTTCCCTCTCTCGCTGTCTCTCTCTCTCTGTTGAATAAATAAATAAAATCTTTAAAAAAA
>NW_027999035.1:0-200 GCF_054177405.1 Leptonychotes weddellii
ATTTTTTTTTATTCTTATGTTAATCCCCATACATTACATCATTAGTTCTAGATGAAGTGTTCCATGATTCATTGTTTGTGCATAACACCCAGTGCTCCATGCAGAATGTGCCCTCCTCAATACCCACCACCAGGCTAACCCATCCTCCCACCCCCCTCCCCTCTAGAACCCTCAGTTTGTTTTTCAGAGTCCATTGTCTC
>NW_027999036.1:0-200 GCF_054177405.1 Leptonychotes weddellii
ATCCTGGAGTCCCGGGATCGAGTCCCGCATCGGGCTCCCTGCTCGGCTGGGGGTCTGCTTCTCCCTCTGACCCTCCTCCCTCTCATGCTGTCTCTCATTCTCTCTGTCTCAAATAAATAAATAAAATCTTTAGAAAAAAAAAAAAAAAAGAAACAACGAATGCCAGGAATAAATGGGATAACATCTTTAAAAAAAAAAAA
>NW_027999037.1:0-200 GCF_054177405.1 Leptonychotes weddellii
GCGCCTGGGTGGCTCAGTTGGTTAAGCAACTGCCTTCGGCTCAGGTCATGATCCTGGAGTCCCGGGATCGAGTCCCGCATCGGGCTCCCTGCTCGGCAGGGAGTCTGCTTCTCCCTCTGACCCTCCTCCCTCTCATGCTCTCTGTCTCTCATTCTCTCTGTCTCAAATAAATAAATAAAATCTTTAAAAAAAAAAAAAAA
>NW_027999038.1:0-200 GCF_054177405.1 Leptonychotes weddellii
GCTGGAAGGTGAGGAATGGCAGCAACTGTCCCTTCAGAAGACAGTTTGGCCATTTTCTCCAAACCTAAATAAGTCTCATGTTAAGATCCAACAACTGCACTTCTAGTATTTAGACTACTGCTTTGAAAAACTATTTCCAAACAAAACCTCACATGCAGTTATGCGCACTAGCTCTATTCATAATGGTTACAAACTTAAAA
>NW_027999039.1:0-200 GCF_054177405.1 Leptonychotes weddellii
CCTGGGTGGCTCAGTTGGTTAAGCGACTGCCTTCGGCTCAGGTCATGATCCCGGAGTCCTGGGATCGAGCCCCACATCGGGCTCCCCCTTCTCTGTGGGGAGCCTGCTTCTCTCTCTGCCTCTGCCTGCCACTCCCCCTGCTTGTGCTCATTCTCTCTCTCTCTGTCAAATAAATAAATAAAATCTTTAAAAAAAAAAAA
>NW_027999040.1:0-1007 GCF_054177405.1 Leptonychotes weddellii
CACTTGGTATTCTCTTCACAGTGTCCCCCATCTGTCTCATTAAAGTCAGGTTTTCTCAATGAGAGGGAAGTTTGACTGCAAATCGCCCTATATTGCTTTTGCCTCTGAAGAATGCTTTATTAACCATTCCAATCTTTAAAAATTACAATTGTGGGGAGAACACTGATTGTCCCCAAAGTGTACCTCTAGAATACAGCAAGACAAGGGGAGAAAAGTATGATTTCCCTTGCTTGGATTAGAAGTCTACCCATTGATAAAAGAATTGCGGCCGATGGCAGATTTTACAACAACATGATTGGAGCAGGAACAGGATCTTCAGAATGAATAATAGATGTATGACACCTGGATTGTTGCATTTAGGTATTTAAGATGATTTGATATGTCTCAAAATGAAGTAAGTTAATAGAAAAAACTAAAAACATTTTGGAAGCAGATAAGAGTTCAAATAGCAAAATAGCAATTCTCTACGTGTAACAGCTAAATGACTGAATGACCATAGGCAGATCACATCTCTTCTTTAACTTTTGTTTCTTTGTTTCACTATCAGAAATAGTGAAGGTGCATTAAAAAACACACCTCGATGACTCAAACCCACAAAGCTTAGTTCTTACACATGAAGGGGCAATCAGATATTGTCATGAAGTGTGCTCTGCTTAATTTAGTTACTTACAGACTCAGACTGATACAATTATGTCAAGTGCTTGTCACTATGCCAAAAGGAAAGGGAAATCTGAAAAGTCTTGATCTGGCAATTAAATGATGTCTTCTGGAGTTAATGCCTGAAATTTTGTGCTCACAGCTTATTAGAAAGAACTTGTCACTTGGTTTCACTCGACTACAATTGAGCCTGGACATATAATGCCACCTATTAACTGATTTAGGACTATTGATATGTGAACAGAATAATTTTTTCAACACTCCACCTTCTAGTCACCAAATATTTTGTTCTTCTTACACTCTATACACAAAGGGCACTTATCTTCTTCCAAGAGAGTTATCATTGAATT
>NW_027999041.1:0-200 GCF_054177405.1 Leptonychotes weddellii
GGGCGCCTGGGTGGCTCAGTTGGTTAAGCGACTGCCTTCGGCTCAGGTCATGATCCTGGAGTCCCTGGATCGAGTCCCGCATCGGGCTCCCTGCTCGGCAGGGAGTCTGCTTCTCCCTCTGACCCTCCTCCCTCTCATGCTCTCTGTCTCTCATTCTCTCTGTCTCAAATAAATAAATAAAATCTTTAAAAAAAAAAAAA
>NW_027999042.1:0-200 GCF_054177405.1 Leptonychotes weddellii
TGGGCGCCTGGGTGGCTCAGTTGGTTAAGCGACTGCCTTCGGCTCAGGTCATGATCCTGGAGTCCCGGGATCGAGTCCCGCATCGGGCTCCCTGCTCGGCAGGGAGTCTGCTTCTCCCTCTCCCACTCCCCGTTTGTGTTCCCTCTCTCGCTGTGTCTTTCTCTGTCAAATAAATAAATAAAATCTTAAAAAAAAAAAAA
>NW_027999043.1:0-200 GCF_054177405.1 Leptonychotes weddellii
CAGGGCGCCTGGGTGGCTCAGTTGGTTAAGCGACTGCCTTCGGCTCAGGTCATGATCCTGGAGTCCCTGGATCGAGTCCCGCATCGGGCTCCCTGCTCGGCAGGGAGCCTGCTTCTGCCTCTGACCCTCCCCCCTCTCATGTGCTCTCTCTCTCTCATTCTCTCTGTCTCAAATAAATAAATAAAATCTTTAAAAAAAAA
>NW_027999044.1:0-200 GCF_054177405.1 Leptonychotes weddellii
GACTCTGAAAAACAAACTGAGGGTTCTAGAGGGGAGGGGGGTGGGAGGATGGGTTAGCCTGGTGATGGGTATTGAGGAGGGCACGTTCTGCATGGAGCACTGGGTGTTATGCACAAACAATGAATCATGGAACACTACATCTAAAACTAATGATGTAATGTATGGGGATTAACATAACAATAAAAAAATTAAAAAAAAAA
>NW_027999045.1:0-200 GCF_054177405.1 Leptonychotes weddellii
AGAGGGCGCCTGGGTGGCTCAGTTGGTTAAGCGACTGCCTTCGGCTCAGGTCATGATCCTGGAGTCCCAGGATCGAGTCCCGCATCGGGCTCCCTGCTCGGCAGGGAGTCTGCTTCTCCCTCTGACCCTCCTCCCTCTCATGCTCTCTGTCTCTCATTCTCTCTCTCTCAAATAAATAAATAAAATCTTTAAAAAAAAAA
>NW_027999046.1:0-200 GCF_054177405.1 Leptonychotes weddellii
GGGGGGCGGAGCAAGATGGCGGAGGAGTAGGAGACCTGGATTTCGTCTCCTCTCAGGAATTCAGCTGGATAGGGATCAAACCATTCTGAACACCTACAAACTCAACAGGAGATCGAAGAAAAGAAGAGCAACAACTCTCTGAACAGAAAAGCGACCACTTTCTGGAAGGTAGGACGTGCGGAGAAGTGAATCCGAGGCGA
>NW_027999047.1:0-200 GCF_054177405.1 Leptonychotes weddellii
AGTTTGTTTCCTGCGATTAAGAATTCCTCATATCAGTGAGATCATATGATACATGTCTTTCTCTGTTTGACTTATTTCGCTCAACATAATACCCTCCAGTTCCATCCACGTCGTTGCAAATGGCAAGATCTCATTGAACTAAATTGTTTTTTAAAGATTTATTTATTTGAGAGAGGGAGAGCACATGCATGAGCACACAG
>NW_027999048.1:0-200 GCF_054177405.1 Leptonychotes weddellii
AAAGACACAGGATTATTATTTAGAGAAGGGATACTTTAAAAGTTTTCAAACATTGCCCCAGTAGTCCACTGAAGGCTTACAGTATCAAGTGATCAATGATTGTGACTGAGTTTATCCCACAGTAGGTGGGACAGTTATGTTCCAAATTTAGGAGTATATACTTGAGAAGTGTATTTAGTAATTTAAAAAAAGGGGGGGGA
>NW_027999049.1:0-200 GCF_054177405.1 Leptonychotes weddellii
TGGGTGGCTCAGATGGTTAAGCATCTGCCTTCGGCTCAGGTCATGATTCCAGGGTCCTGGGATCGAGCCCCACATCGGGCTCCTGGCTCAGCAGGGAGCCTGCTTCTCCTTCTCCCTCTGCCTCTCTCCCTGCTCATGCTCTCTCTCTCTGTATCTCTGTGTCTCAAATGAATAAATAAAATCTTTAAAAAAAAAAAAAA
>NW_027999050.1:0-200 GCF_054177405.1 Leptonychotes weddellii
GCGCCTGGGTGGCTCAGTTGGTTAAGCGACTGCCTTCGGCTCAGGTCATGATCCTGGAGTCCCTGGATCGAGTCCCGCATCGGGCTCCCTGCTCAGCGGGGAGCCTGCTTCTCCCTCTGACCCTCCCCCCTCTCATGTACTCGCTCTCTCTCATTCTCTCTCTCTCAAATAAATAAATAAATAAATCTTTAAAAAAAAAA
>NW_027999051.1:0-1007 GCF_054177405.1 Leptonychotes weddellii
TCAGTTACAATCATGTTTGCCAGAGTTTCACAATTGAAATATATTACCTGTGTTGAGTATTTGCCATTTGCCAATCCCAGTGAGCTTTTCACCTGTCTCCATTCTGCTCTGTGCCCACCACCAGCTGGGCTTCCTTGCCAGCTGATGTCCAAGGCAGCAGCTCGCTCCATCCCTCTCAGGGCTCGGGCAATCACCACCCCCCGCTCCTTTCTCCCCGCAGGCCTCAGGGTGCTCCCTTTTGTTGGAAGCTCCCGTCTGCCATCTTCAGTCCCTCAGCCCCATCTACATCTTTGTTAATTCCTCAGTTGCTCTCTGAACATTCCCAGTTTCCTGCAGGACCCGACTGATGCATTATGTAGATAAGTTCACAGAAAGCACATTGAAGATACATCTATGATGCTTTCGTAAGTTTACTAAATAAATTGCATTCAGTGGAGTACAATTAGGAAACAGCTTTTTTTCCTTTACATCGAAATGTAACGTAAAACATCTTAAAGATGTACCGACAACTAACAGTGTTCTTTAGGGCTTTTTCTTCCTCACCTCTTGAAAACGCCTCAGGCAGAGTTGTATTTTGGTTGTTAGTGAAGAGTTATATTTTGGAGATAGATATATGTATATCCCTGCCATTATATATATTATATATATATATAAATGTATTAGAAAACCTAGTTCACCCTAAAAGAAACACACAGACACAACTCCAGACTTTCCATCCTGTATGCAATTTAAAAGCTTCCCTCAAGCTCTCTACCCTCTCCTCAGCTCAATTCTGACTGGAAGCTTGGAGTTTGACGGTGGCAAAGACGGGCAATACTGTCCTTCCACTCTCTCCTTTCTTCCCCTGTCCCCTCAGGTCCCCAAACTGTGGATTTTTGTAAACATCCAGGGTGGGGGTAAGATACCAGCCTCCCCTCTGGCAAGCGCTGGCCTTCTCAGTGATTCACTGGAAAAGCCTTCCTCGGTTGGCTCCAGATGGGCGTCGGCATCCCTCTCACCTGTGCATA
>NW_027999052.1:0-200 GCF_054177405.1 Leptonychotes weddellii
AGGGGCGCCTGGGTGGCTCAGTCGTTAAGCGTCTGCCTTCAGCTCAGGTCATGATCCCAGGGTCCTGGGATCGAGCCCCGCATCGGGCTCCCTGCTCCGCGGGAAGCCTGCTTCTCCCTCTCCCACTCCCCCTGCTTGTGTTCCCTCTCTCGCTGTGTCTCTCTCTGTCAAATAAATAAATAAAATCTTTAAAAAAAAAA
>NW_027999053.1:0-200 GCF_054177405.1 Leptonychotes weddellii
TACAGGGCGCCTGGGTGGCTCAGTTGGTTAAGCGACTGCCTTCGGCTCAGGTCATGATCCTGGAGTCCCGGGATCGAGTCCCGCATCGGGCTCCCTGCTCGGCAGGGAGTCTGCTTCTCCCTCTGACCCTCCTCCCTCTCATGCTCTCTGTCTCTCATTCTCTCTCTCTCAAATAAATAAAATCTTTAAAAAAAAAAAAA
>NW_027999054.1:0-200 GCF_054177405.1 Leptonychotes weddellii
CGCCTGGGTGGCTCAGTTGGTTGAGCGACTGCCTTCGGCTCAGGTCATGATCCTGGAGTCCCGGGATCGAGTCCCACATCGGGCTCCCTGCTCAGCAGGGAGTCTGCTTCTCCCTCTGACCCTCCCCCCTCTCATGTGCTCTCTCTCTCTCTCTCATTCTCTCTCTCAAATAAATAAATAAAATCTTTAAAAAAAAAAAA
>NW_027999055.1:0-200 GCF_054177405.1 Leptonychotes weddellii
GTGGGGCGCCTGGGTGGCTCAGTCGTTAAGCGTCTGCCTTCGGCTCAGGTCATGATCCCAGGGTCCTGGGATCGAGCCCCGCATCGGGCTCCCTGCTCCGCGGGAAGCCTGCTTCTCCCTCTCCCACTCCCCCTGCTTGTGTTCCCTCTCTCGCTGTGTCTCTCTCTGTCAAATAAATAAATAAAATCTTTAAAAAAAAA
>NW_027999056.1:0-200 GCF_054177405.1 Leptonychotes weddellii
CGATGGACTCTGAAAAACAAACAGGGTTCTAGAGGGGAGGGGGGTGGGAGGATGGGTTAGCCTGGTGGTGGGTATTGAGGAGGGCACATTCTGCATGGAGCACTGGGTGTTATGCACAAACAATGAATCATGGAACACTTCATCTAAAACTAATGATGTAATGTATGGGGATTAACATAAGAATAAAAAAAATAAATTAA
>NW_027999057.1:0-200 GCF_054177405.1 Leptonychotes weddellii
AAGGGCGCCTGGGTGGCTCAGTTGGTTAAGCGACTGCCTTCGGCTCAGGTCATGATCCTGGAGTCCCTGGATCGAGTCCCGCATCGGGCTCCCTGCTCGGCGGGGAGCCTGCTTCTCCCTCTGACCCTCCCCCCTCTCATGTGCTCTCTCTCTCTCATTCTCTCTGTCTCAAATAAATAAATAAAATCTTTAAAAAAAAA
>NW_027999058.1:0-200 GCF_054177405.1 Leptonychotes weddellii
TGGCTCAGTTGGTTAAGCGACTGCCTTCGGCTCAGGTCATGATCCTGGAGTCCCTGGATCGAGTCCCGCATCGGGCTCCCTGCTCGGCAGGGAGTCTGCTTCTCCCTCTGACCCTCCCAACCCTCCCCCCTCTCATGTGCTCTCTCTCTCAGTCTCTCTCTCTCAAATAAATAAATAAAATCTTAAAAAAAAAAAAAAAA
>NW_027999059.1:0-200 GCF_054177405.1 Leptonychotes weddellii
CGTCATCTGCTCCTACCCACAGAACAAATGGCGGCAAACCACCACGCTAGAGCTGCCCGCGCTACTGGGGTTGCTTGGTCTCAGATACGTCAAGTAACAGAAAGAGCCTGAGGAGAGGCACCTAATGGGATCGGGGGATCAGAGCAGGAAGCTGCCCCACGGGGTCACAGTAGTAAAGGAAATCAGAGTCCATACGCAGA
>NW_027999060.1:0-200 GCF_054177405.1 Leptonychotes weddellii
GGGCGCCTGGGTGGCTCAGTTGGTTAAGCGACTGCCTTCGGCTCAGGTCATGATCCTGGAGTCCCAGGATCGAGTCCCGCATCGGGCTCCCTGCTCGGCAGGGAGTCTGCTTCTCCCTCTGACCCTCCTCCCTCTCATGCTCTCTGTCTCTCATTCTCTCTGTCTCAAATAAATAAATAAAATCTTTAAAAAAAAAAAAC
>NW_027999061.1:0-200 GCF_054177405.1 Leptonychotes weddellii
TGGGGCGCCTGGGTGGCTCAGTTGGTTAAGCGACTGCCTTCGGCTCAGGTCATGATCCTGGAGTCCCGGGATCGAGTCCCGCATCGGGCTCCCTGCTCGGCAGGGAGTCTGCATCTCCCTCTGACCCTCCTCCCTCTCATGCTCTCTGTCTCTCATTCTCTCTGTCTCAAAATAAATAAATAAAAATCTTTAAAAAAAAA
>NW_027999062.1:0-1007 GCF_054177405.1 Leptonychotes weddellii
TGGCTCAACAAGTCCTTGGGGGGGACTTTTCTGACCTCCTTGATTGGATCCTGTATTTCTTTTAAATGCTTTATAGTTTCCCATACTTATCTTTCATAGCACTTACTACAGCTTATAATCCTAGTTTATAACAGTATAGCCATTATTATTTGATTAATGTCCATCTCCTCCATAAAGCCAAGAACAGATCTCTGTTGTTCAGTTCCCTGAGTGTCGGTTGCGGAATTAGCACACATCCCCTTTCGGAAGCACATTAAAACCGACCCTCTCATCAGAAAAAAAAATGAAGATATGGGCACATCCACAGAGCTTACCCCACAGTTCCAGGGGGAGGTGTCCTTACCCTAGTTCTTATCCATTGAAGCAGATTTTAAAACTACTGCCTTGAAGGTCAGTAATAATAAAATAGCTGATTAACTCACCTGTGTAATTTTTAAATAAACCGATCCTGTTGCCTAATCAGAGTATATGCTATAAATTTCAGATCAATCTTTTAAAAATGTCCCGTTTTTGAACAAATGGAAGAGAAAATGCTCCCCTTTTTTTCGCATTCATAGTTGATGTGAGCAGAAGTCACCATTCTATTCCTCTTAATTGTCTTACTAAATACACACTTTACACATGTGCCAAATAGATACCAGAAGTGCCTTAGATAAAATCTAATCTTGGAAAACAGAAAAACCTTTGTTAGTAAACAAAATGAATGAATGTAGTCTTCTGTTCACCATCGGTTTTTCTGGGACCACTGCATATTTATTCCCTCCAGTGGCTTGATTAGGTCCCATGTTGACCTAATGGGTGCCAGAGTGAAAGCATTTATTCAAGGGTAAGTGTGTATGATAACAGCACACAAACTTCTCTGTCAGGTTGGAGGCATCAGAAGGTTGTAGGCTTCAGAAAGTAGAGGGCTTCCAGGCTAAGAAGAGCATTTAGTGCTAAGTTTAAGGTATGTGTAGGTAAAATAAAATTTGGTCCAGTATCCCCAAATAGGATATTTTTTCTAAAAG
>NW_027999063.1:0-200 GCF_054177405.1 Leptonychotes weddellii
GGCGCCTGGGTGGCTCAGTTGGTTAAGCGACTGCCTTCAGCTCAGGTCATGATCCCAGGGTCCTGGGATCGAGTCCCACATCGGGCTCCCTGCTCTGCGGGGAGCCTGCTTCTCCCTCTCCCACTCCCCCTGCTTGTGTTCCCTCTCTCGCTGTGTCTCTCTCTGTCAAATAAATAAATAAAATCTTTAAAAAAAAAAAA
>NW_027999064.1:0-200 GCF_054177405.1 Leptonychotes weddellii
GCCTGGGTGGCTCAGTTGGTTAAGCGACTGCCTTCGGCTCAGGTCATGATCCTGGAGTCCTGGGATCGAGTCCCGCATCGGGCTCCCTGCTCGGCGGGGAGCCTGCTTCTCCCTCTGACCCTCCCCCCTCTCATGTGCTCTCTGTCTCTCTCATTCTCTCTGTCTCAAATAAATAAATAAAATCTTTAAAAAAAAAAAAA
>NW_027999065.1:0-200 GCF_054177405.1 Leptonychotes weddellii
ATGGACTCTGAAAAACAAACTGAGGGTTCTAGAGGGGAGGGGGGTGGGAGGATGGGTTGGCCTGGTGGTGGGTATTGAGGAGGGCACGTTCTGCATGGAGCACTGGGTGTTGTGCACGAACAATGAATCATGGAACACTTCATCTAGAACTAATGATGTAATGTATGGGGATTAACATAAGAATAAAAAAAAAAAAGAAG
>NW_027999066.1:0-200 GCF_054177405.1 Leptonychotes weddellii
CAAAGCACCAGACACTCAGAGCCTTCAGGTGAATGAGTTTGATCTTCATGACTCTCAACCTGGAGTTCTTGAGTAGACTAACCTTTGGGATAGATGCTCCCAACCTACAAGGAGCATGTTTCTTATCAATCAAGCAGAGATAAGAAAACACTTCCCTAGCTCTTGTTAGCCACTTCTGATATTCCATCCAGCTCTTTACC
>NW_027999067.1:0-200 GCF_054177405.1 Leptonychotes weddellii
AGTAAAGAGCTGGATGGAATATCAGAAGTGGCTAACAAGAGCTAGGGAAGTGTTTTCTTATCTCTGCTTGATTGATAAGAAACATGCTCCTTGTAGGTTGGGAGCATCTATCCCAAAGGTTAGTCTACTCAAGAACTCCAGGTTGAGAGTCATGAAGATCAAACTCATTCACCTGAAGGCTCTGAGTGTCTGGTGCTTTA
>NW_027999068.1:0-200 GCF_054177405.1 Leptonychotes weddellii
GCCCAGGAAGATGACATTGGCCACTGCCATACTGATCACATTGATGGAGATGTCAGCACAGGCCAACTTCAGGACAGCCAGGATCTCACAGGTGAAGTGGTTGATGACATTGTCCCCACAGAAGGGCAGTCGCATTGCTAAGGATGTTTGCACCATGGCAGTCATGCTTCCAGCTGCCCAGGAGCTGACAGCCATGGGCA
>NW_027999069.1:0-200 GCF_054177405.1 Leptonychotes weddellii
GGGCGCCTGGGTGGCTCAGTCGTTAAGCGTCTGCCTTCGGCTCAGGTCATGATCCCAGGGTCCTGGGATCGAGTCCCACATCGGGCTCCCTCCTCGGGGGGAAGCCTGCTTCTCCCTCTCCCCCTCCCGCTGCTTGTGTTCCTGCTCTCGCTATCTCTGTCTCTGTCAAATAAATAAATAAAATCTTTAAAAAAAAAAAA
>NW_027999070.1:0-200 GCF_054177405.1 Leptonychotes weddellii
CGCCTGGGTGGCTCAGTTGGTTAAGCGACTGCCTTCGGCTCAGGTCATGATCCTGGAGTCCCGGGATCGAGTCCCGCATCGGGCTCCCTGCTCGGCAGGGAGTCTGCTTCTCCCTCTGACCCTCCTCCCTCTCATGCTCTCTGTCTCTCATTCTCTCTCTCTCAAATAAATAAATAAAATCTTTAAAAAAAAAAAAAAGA
>NW_027999071.1:0-200 GCF_054177405.1 Leptonychotes weddellii
TGAAAAACAAACTGAGGGTTCTAGAGGGGAGGGGGGTGGGAGGATGGGTTGGCCTGGTGGTGGGTATTGAGGAGGGCACGTTCTGCATGGAGCACTGGGTGTTGTGCACGAACAATGAATCATGGAACACTTCATCTAGAACTAATGATGTAATGTATGGGGATTAACATAAGAATAAAAAAAAATAAAATAAAATAAAA
>NW_027999072.1:0-200 GCF_054177405.1 Leptonychotes weddellii
ATAGGGCGCCTGGGTGGCTCAGTTGGTTAAGCGACTGCCTTCGGCTCAGGTCATGATCCTGGAGTCCCAGGATCGAGTCCCGCATCGGGCTCCCTGCTCGGCAGGGAGTCTGCTTCTCCCTCTGACCCTCCTCCCTCTCATGCTCTCTGTCTCTCATTCTCTCTCTCTCAAATAAATAAATAAAATCTTTAAAAAAAAAA
>NW_027999073.1:0-1007 GCF_054177405.1 Leptonychotes weddellii
TTGAGTGTATCATGTTTACTTTTTATCAGTTTACTCTAAATTCTGGCTTTATTTCCCTTCCAGTCCTTTAGCTTTTTCTTTGGGAGACTATGCGGACATCAGTTACCCAATACCCACAAGATGCACATGGTAAAAACATTTGTCAGTATTGTCTTCCTTTTAAATTTCCTCTGTGGCAACAATGATTTTTTTTTTTTTTATATTCAAGTCATCTCCCTAGTAAAATTATTGCTTACTGCAAATGTGGTCTTGAATACACCATTGAATTGTTCATCTAGTAGAAAGTTGGGAATGGGGAAGTGAAAAAAAAATACATTTGAAAGTGATTGGCCATTCATTTTAAACAAAATGGGGGAAACTAAGCCCAAGTTGGGAGTTTCATTTCTCTACAGCCAAGATATTTCCATTAACAACTTGTGCTACTGCTGCTCCCAGGGCATTTTGGGAACTTTGCTGTGGAAGCCAGATCTTTGAGACTCTGCCAGGGGCAAATGGACCTGAAGGACATCCCCCCAGTTCTCACTGCTCACTTTGCAGAGAAGCTGGAAGAAATCATGGAGACCCATAGAAGTAAGTCACAGGTAGTTCTAATCTCAGATCCATCAAAAAAAATGAGTAAAGAGGAGAAAGATGGATCTTTTTCTTAAGCATTTCAGTCTACTTGTTTTTTGATCCTCTCTGCTGTGGCTTAAGCCATCTATACTTAGTTAAGAATGGGTTGCTGCTAAATAGGAAAAAAGATGGATTTCTACTATTCTGATACTGGACTATAAATAATAGAGATTCAGGGTCTGCCTTCTGTCACATCCAATTTTATGATATTTGCAAAAAGAGATTTTACAAGATATTTGCAAGAATTAGTCAAGTGATAAAAATGGCTTCATGGAACTCCCCTGATGGCTGGAAAGAAACGTATCTGCAGGGAGGCCTCCCCCTCTCTTCCTTACTTACTGGGTGAGCGTATCCTGGCTGTATGGAACACTGGCCTGGAGCCTGTTGTTGTTCCA
>NW_027999074.1:0-200 GCF_054177405.1 Leptonychotes weddellii
CTGGGTGGCTCAGTCGTTAAGCGTCTGCCTTCGGCTCAGGTCATGATCCCAGGGTCCTGGGATCGAGTCCCACATCGGGCTCCCTGCTCGGCAGGAAGCCTGCTTCTCCCTCTCCCATTCCCCCTGCTTGTGTTCCTGCTCTTGCTATGTCTCTCTCTGTCAAAAAAATGAATAAAATCTTTAAAAAAAAAAAAAAAAAA
>NW_027999075.1:0-200 GCF_054177405.1 Leptonychotes weddellii
CCGGGCGCCTGGGTGGCTCAGTTGGTTAAGCGACTGCCTTCGGCTCAGGTCATGATCCTGGAGTCCCTGGATCGAGTCCCGCATCGGGCTCCCTGCTCGGCAGGGAGCCTGCTTCTGCCTCTGACCCTCCCCCCTCTCATGTGCTCTCTCTCTCTCATTCTCTCTGTCTCAAATAAATAAATAAAATCTTTAAAAAAAAA
>NW_027999076.1:0-200 GCF_054177405.1 Leptonychotes weddellii
GAGACGATGGACTCTGAAAAACAGGCTGGGGGTTCTAGAGGGGAGGGGGGTGGGAGGATGGGTTGGCCTGGTGGTGGGTATTGAGGAGGGCACGTTCTGCATGGAGCACTGGGTGTTATGCACAAACAATGAATCATGGAACACTTCATCTAGAACTAATGATGTAATGTATGGGGATTAACATAAGAATTAAAAAAAAA
>NW_027999077.1:0-200 GCF_054177405.1 Leptonychotes weddellii
GGGCGCCTGGGTGGCTCAGTTGGTTAAGCGACTGCCTTCGGCTCAGGTCATGATCCTGGAGTCCCGGGATCGAGTCCCGCATCGGGCTCCCTGCTCGGCAGGGAGTCTGCTTCTCCCTCTGACCCTCCTCCCTCTCATGCTCTCTGTCTCTCATTCTCTCTGTCTCAAATAAATAAATAAAATCTTTAAAAAAAAAAAAA
>NW_027999078.1:0-200 GCF_054177405.1 Leptonychotes weddellii
TGGGTGGCTCAGTTGGTTAAGCGACTGCCTTCGGCTCAGGTCATGATCCTGGAGTCCCGGGATCGAGTCCCGCATCGGGCTCCCTGCTCGGCAGGGAGTCTGCTTCTCCCTCTGACCCTCCTCCCTCTCATGCTCTCTGTCTCTCATTCTGTCTGTCTCAAATAAATAAATAAAATCTTTAAAAAAAAAAAAAAAAAAAA
>NW_027999079.1:0-200 GCF_054177405.1 Leptonychotes weddellii
AAACAATGGATCGTGGATCACTACATCAAAAACTAATGATGTATTGTATGGTGACTAACATAACATAATAAAATTAAAAACTACAAACAAACAAACAAACAAACAAAAAACATTGACACAGTGGTGTCATTCTGCAATGATGATGCATCCTTATATAAAGAGAGCATTTCTCTTCTGTGTATTGCAAAAAACCCACCAGA
>NW_027999080.1:0-200 GCF_054177405.1 Leptonychotes weddellii
GTGCCCTCCTCAATACCCACCACCAGGCCAACCCATCCTCCCACCCCCCTCCCCTCTAGAACCCTCAGTTTGTTTTTCAGAGTCCATCTTCTCTCATGGTTCGTCCACCCCTCCGATTTCCCCCGCTTCATTCCTCCCCTCCCGCTACCTTCTTCTTCTTCTTTTTTTTTCTTAACATATCTTGCATTATTTGTCTCAGA
>NW_027999081.1:0-200 GCF_054177405.1 Leptonychotes weddellii
CCTGGGTGGCTCAGTTGGTTAAGCAACTGCCTTCGGCTCAGGTCATGATCCTGGAGTCCCGGGATCGAGTCCCATATCGGGCTCCTTGCTCAGCAGGGGGTCTGCTTCTCCCTCTGATCCTCCCCCCTCTCATGCTCTCTCTCTCTGTCTCATTCTCTCTCTCAAATAAATAAATAAAATCTTTAAAAAAAAAAAAAAGA
>NW_027999082.1:0-200 GCF_054177405.1 Leptonychotes weddellii
CTGGGTGGCTCAGTTGGTTAAGCGACTGCCTTCGGCTCAGGTCATGATCCTGGAGTCCCGGGATCGAGTCCCGCATCGGGCTCCCTGCTCGGCAGGGAGTCTGCTTCTCCCTCTGACCCTCCTCCCTCTCATGCTCTCTGTCTCTCATTCTCTCTCTCTCAAATAAATAAATAAAATCTTAAAAAAAAAAAAAAAAAAAA
>NW_027999083.1:0-200 GCF_054177405.1 Leptonychotes weddellii
CCATGAGAGACGATGGACTCTGAAAAACAAACTGAGGGTTCTAGAGGGGAGGGGGGTGGGAGGATGGGTTGGCCTGGTGGTGGGTATTGAGGAGGGCACGTTCTGCATGGAGCACTGGGTGTTATGCACAAACAATGAATCATGGAACACTTCATCTAGAACTAATGATGTAATGTATGGGGATTAACATAAGAATAAAA
>NW_027999084.1:0-1007 GCF_054177405.1 Leptonychotes weddellii
ACTTCATCTAGAACTAATGATGTAATGTATGGGGATTAACATAAGAATAAAAAAAAAAAACAGAGATAATACTTACTTACTTTTTTTGTTTTCCAATACTTACTGACTTTTAAAGAATTTCTGTGGATTAAATGCATTAATTCGTGTAAGCAATTAGAAGCATGGCAAAGCCGTTACTTGAGAAGTTTAAGACTCTCTGAGATCTTAACACGGCAATATTGATGGGGAGACCATAGCTAGTGATCAAATGGAGGTTTAAAAAAAAAATACCTTTTTAAAAGGTGTACATCAGGCATGGGATGAACAAACTATGACAGTGGGTTTAGTAAATGCTGCAACCTGAAGAAAGAACAGCAGACAGTGGGAAGGGGCAGCAAAGTAAAACTGCTCAAGGTCTAGGATTTAAGAGAAGCACCATGAAAATCTCAGTGAAGCTGTGGGTTACAATAATTCATATCTTAGAAGACCTAAAACAGCTGAGATCATGCCTCACTAGATCTACCCCTGTTAAGGAAGTTCCTGATTGACATAAAGGTTTCATTCTCATCTGTACTAGAGGCCTTGGTGTCAATGATGGATAAACTAAAGTTTAGGCCATATCTGAAATGCAGTGGGGCCCTGATGATAATCTAGTCGAGTCAGGTTTGAAGACCAGGTGTGATGTGGAGCCTTGTCTGATCAGGGCAGCGGGTGAAGCCAACCGTGAGTCAGCAGACAGGGCCAAGTTGCAGATATGGACAATATGTGTAGGAACTAAAGAAATAAGGCAAATAAATGACATTGTATCATGTGTTAGAAAAATCCCTCTGTAGTCATGTGAAGAACAGAATAATGAGAGCTCAGCTGGAGTCTGTGTAAGTCACTGAGGGCCAGAACTAGGACAGCAGCAATGGGTTCTCCAGATCAGCGGTCAGCAAACGACGGCTCACAGTCCAAATCCAGCCCATCACCTGTTCTCAAAAATAAAGTTGTACTGGAATGCAGCCACACCTGTCTATGCATGGTCT
>NW_027999085.1:0-200 GCF_054177405.1 Leptonychotes weddellii
CTGGGTGGCTCAGTTGGTTAAGCGACTGCCTTCGGCTCAGGTCATGATCCTGGAGTCCCTGGATCGAGTCCCGCATCGGGCTCTCTGCTCGGCAGGGAGCCTGCTTCTCCCTCTGACCCTCCCCCCTCTCATGTGCTCTCTGTCTCTCTCATTCTCTCTGTCTCAAATAAATAAATAAAATCTTTAAAAAAAAAAAAAAA
>NW_027999086.1:0-200 GCF_054177405.1 Leptonychotes weddellii
GCCTGGGTGGCTCAGTTGGTTAAGCGACTGCCTTCGGCTCAGGTCATGATCCTGGAGTCCCTGGATCGAGTCCCGCATCGGGCTCCCTGCTCGGCAGGGTGCCTGCTTCTCCCTCTGACCCTCCCCCCTCTCATGTGCTCTCTCTCTCTCATTCTCTCTGTCTCAAATAAATAAATAAAATCTTTAAAAAAAAAAAAAAA
>NW_027999087.1:0-200 GCF_054177405.1 Leptonychotes weddellii
TCTCCTTGTCTGCATTTTCTTCCCTTCCAGTTTATCCTTCACATACAGAATAGTTTTTATCATCTGCTCATGAGGCAGGAGAGGCTCCCAATTGCTAATCAGATCCAGCTTGGTTGTGTCCAATCATTATTTCTCCTTACCTAGCCTCATCACTGTGCCCATGCTGGCAGAACCTGCTTCTTATATCTCTCCAGCTGCCA
>NW_027999088.1:0-200 GCF_054177405.1 Leptonychotes weddellii
CAGGGCGCCTGGGTGGCTCAGTTGGTTAAGCGACTGCCTTCGGCTCAGGTCATGATCCTGGAGTCCCTGGATCGAGTCCCGCATCGGGCTCCCTGCTCGGCAGGGAGTCTGCTTCTCCCTCTCCCACTCCCCGTTTGTGTTCCCTCTCTCGCTGTGTCTTTCTCTGTCAAATAAATAAATAAAATCTTTAAAAAAAAAAA
>NW_027999089.1:0-200 GCF_054177405.1 Leptonychotes weddellii
GTACTGGCACAAAAACAGACACATAGATCAATGGAACAGAATAGAGAGCCCAGAAATGGACCCTCAACTCTATGGTCAACTAATCTTCGACAAAGCAGGAAAGAATGTCCAATGGAAAAAAGACAGTCTCTTCAACAAATGGTGTTGGGAAAATTGGACAGCCACATGCAGAAGAATGAAACTGGACCATTTCCTTACAC
>NW_027999090.1:0-200 GCF_054177405.1 Leptonychotes weddellii
ACATCCTTTTGTCCTGCTCCAGGTATTTCAGTTCAGTCTGGAAGACATCTGATAATGGAATTCAGGCAAATTAATGGACAAGATAAGCACAGAGGCTTGGGGTTCAGGTTGAATTGTAGTTCTTCCACTCGTTGGTTGTTATTTAATGTCATCTGAGAGATGGGTAACCACCTATCCTTGTTTATTTAGGGGATAAAATA
>NW_027999091.1:0-200 GCF_054177405.1 Leptonychotes weddellii
ATTTTTTTTTTTTTTAAAGATTTTATTTATTTATTTATTGGAGAGTGAGCGAGAGAGAAACAGCATGAGAGAGGAGAGGGTCAGAGGGAGAAGCAGGCTCCCCGCCGAGCCGGGAGCCCGATGTGGGACTCGATCCCAGGACCCTGGGATCATGACCTGAGCCGAAGGCAGTCGCTTAACCAACTGAGCCACCCAGGCGC
>NW_027999092.1:0-200 GCF_054177405.1 Leptonychotes weddellii
CTGGGTGGCTCAGTTGGTTAAGCGACTGCCTTCGGCTCAGGTCATGATCCTGGAGTCCCGGGATCGAGTCCCGCATCGGGCTCCCTGCTCGGCAGGGAGTCTGCTTCTCCCTCTGACCCTCCTCCCTCTCATGCTCTCTGTCTCTCATTCTCTCTGTCTCAAATAAATAAATAAAATCTTTAAAAAAAAAAAAAAAAAAG
>NW_027999093.1:0-200 GCF_054177405.1 Leptonychotes weddellii
GGGGCGCCTGGGTGGCTCAGTTGGTTAAGCGACTGCCTTCGGCTCAGGTCATGATCCTGGAGTCCCGGGATCGAGTCCCGCATCGGGCTCCCTGCTCGGCGGGGAGCCTGCTTCTCCCTCTGACCCTCCCCCCTCTCATGTGCTCTCTCTCTCTCATTCTCTCTCTCAAATAAATAAATAAAATCTTTAAAAAAAAAAAA
>NW_027999094.1:0-200 GCF_054177405.1 Leptonychotes weddellii
ATTTTATTTATTTATTTGAGAGAGAGAATGAGATAGAGAGAGCATGAGAGGGGGGAGGGCCAGAGGGAGAAGCAGACTCTCTGCTAAGCAGGGAGCCCGATGCGGGACTCGATCCTGGGACTCCAGGATCATGACCTGAGCCGAAGGCAGTCGCTTAACCAACTGAGCCACCCAGGCGCCCGGACTGCATTTCTTCACGC
>NW_027999095.1:0-12135 GCF_054177405.1 Leptonychotes weddellii
ACAGTTTGGCTATTGTGGACATTGCTGCTATAAACATCGGGGTGCACGTACCCCTTCGGATCCCTACTTTTGTATCTTTGGGGTAAATACCCAGTAGTGCAATTGCTGGATCGTAGGGTAGCTCTATTTTCAACTTTTTGAAGAACCATGACTGGGATTTTTAAGTCTCAAGCCCCAGAAAGTGTTTAGAGAAGGAGCAGTTTGAAAAAAAAAAGGGCAACACCTTCCTATTTTTTTTTTTTTTTAATAGGCTCTATGCCCAGTGTGGAGCCCAATGTGGGGCTTGAACTCATGACCCTGAGATCAAGACCCGAGCTGAGGTCAAGAGTCAGACAATTAATCAACTGAGCCACCCAGGTGCCCCAATACCTTCCTATTTCAGAGAAAGTTCTGGGGTTTTGGAAGACCAAATTCTGCTTATATCTTTCTTTCAGCCCACAGGCCTGGTCTTGCACAACGATGTCAGTTGGAGTGATTTAAGGAAAATCTCCCTGCACTAAACTTCTTTAAGAGATTGGATGAACAGACATCCCAGAGAGACATAAATTGACTCTCAGAAACTAACACCCTTGTATGGTTGGATTTAATTACCTTGCTTTCCTAATGTAAAGTTGAGCCCAGCTGAAGGAACAGATAGAAATTTTGTTGGGATAAGAATAAAGTGAGGAAGACAATAGCATTATTGTCTATAAAATAGCCACATAAAAGTAATGATGCATAGTGGGTCAGAGGAAAGGAGGAGAGAACATAGTGAGGTTGAAAGAGGCAGCAATAGGGAAGTAAAAGGGATAGAGATTGAGGAAGGCTATATAGGGAGGTGTTTTATATACAGATGGAGGTAGGAGAGGAGGCAAAAAGTACTCTAAAGCCTTGCTACTCACAGTGTCATCCTCCGATCAGTCTATAAGTTGCAGCATGTCACCTGGGAGCTTGTTAGAAATGCAACATCTCAGACTCCACCCACAAATAGAATCTGCACCTTAGCAAGATCCCCAAGTGACCTGAATGCACATTAGACTTTGAGAAGGGAGCATAAAAGACACAAGTCCCCACTGTCTCACTGTGATGAGAGAAACATGCAGGTGTATAGTGGAAGGGAGCAGCCTAATGGAAGAGATAGAGATGCATATATGGATCCAAAAATTTTCCAGGAGAAAAGTGGTTATAGAATAGTTTGTGAGTGGTTAAGCTGACTGTGAATTATATTTTAGTCTCCACTCTGGCTTTCAGAGCCTCAGTGGTATGAGACAAAGCCTGGCAGTTTTTAAGGATTAAAGTTACTGGAGATTCCTAAAATATTCTGATATTATTGGGTATTGGTTTTGATTTTCAGCATTTGGTGCTAAACGTACATTTTTGTTCTCTTTTTGTTGAGTTATTTAGTTGGGGAGACTGTATTACGGGGAGTTATGCAGAGGTAATTTTAGGCAGGCAGTCATTCTCATCACTTGGCTTCCAAACATTCGTGTTTCCAAACACAGCCTCATTCTCAAACCATTCCTTCAAAGGGCCTTTTGCAAATGAGCATCTCTTGGATGTTTTTGTTTCTAGGCTGTGTCACTGGCCATCTCTTCTCTTCCTTCACAGAACAAACATCTATAGGTTGTATCATTTATTACTGTGAATTCCACTCCCACCAACAAATTGCCACCTGAGATTTATCTTCAGTCTTGTTCAGTTTTCAGAGCCCTAGAACTGCGGCTCAGTATTTTGCTGAATATTCAGTAGGCAATTCAGACTCAACAGATTACAAACTGAATTCATCTTTTCTTTAAAATGCTTTCTTGATTCTCGGTGAATGTCACCAATATGAACTCATTCCTGTGTGCCTGAGGTTGGGGCAGGGAAAGTACAAGATGAGCCCAAAATATCTTGATTTGAAGCAAGGATTTGATAAAAATTTATGAGGACTTGTTAAAAAGACACAGTAGCCAGCATGAAGAACAGCTGGAACAGCGTGAACATCAAAATAAATAATGACAATAACAGATTATAACCTATGGATTAACATAGGGATTAATGAGCCTATAAATGAATGAACGAAGAAATGAATATAGGAAAAGCTCTTTCTTATAGTACAGCATCAACAAATAAACATAGAAGAAACGATAGAGTTACAAAGTCATTATTAGCAAATATCACAGTAATTATTTAGTCAAGAATCATCAATAGAGTATAAAAAACTGTTGGGTAAAAGTTTGATGAGGAATAGTATAACAATGTAATTTCAAAGGCTCTCCCTACAAAGTACTTCTTAATTACAAAGGGAAAACTGTAACATTATAGAGAAGAATTTTGATAGGCATCACCTTAACCTAGTGATGACAATTAGCCTCACTAGGAATGGTACAAATCAACATTGTGTTCTTGATAAGATGCCCTGAGAAGAACGCAGCATCACTTCTGTGACATCCCTGCCAAAAATACAAAACCTGAATCTAGTACTGGGGAGACATGAGTAAAATCAAATTGAGGGGAACTCTACAAAATAGCCACCTTGTACTTTCCAAAAATGTCAAGATTGGGAACCAAGAAAGACTGAGGAACTGTTCCAGACTGAAAAAGAAAAAAAATAAAAGACATGACAGTGAAATGTAACATTTGATCCCCAGATAGATCTTGAACCAGAGGAAGATCCTTGTACTTTCCTTTGCTCTGAAATACATTATTGGGGCAATTTGTGATATTTGAATGGGGTTTGTGGATTATATGGTCTCATATTTTCTCAATTTTGTGGTTGTATAGGAGAGTGTCCTTTTCTCTAGGAAATAGCAGTAGTAGGTCATCATGCCTGCAACCTGTTCTCCACTAATTTGGAAAAGAATGTGTGGTGGCCGGGGTGGGGAGTGAGGGAGAGAGAGGAAAGGAATGATGCAGAAAATGTGTCAAATGTTAACAGTTGGGAAACCTGGCTGAAGGCATACAGGAGTTCTTTTTGCTATTCTTGCAGGCTTTCTGTAGCTTTGGTAATTACTGAAAAGTAAAAAAGTTTTGAAAAAAAATCACTATTTCTCTGACACTTTCTTTACTTCATTTTATTTCCTGACCACAGCTTCCTTCTAATGATTCCCCAGAGCACAAGGAAACAAATTAGTAAACTATAGAAGTAAATTCATTAGATAAAGAAGTAGTAAAACATGATGGTTAGGTTTCTGGGCTCTTCATCAGACGGCCTGAGTTCAAATCCCATCCCCGTGTGATTTTGAGACAAGCCATTTAACCCCTCCATGTCTCTTTTCTCATCTGTAGAATGAGAATGATAATAATTCTTGCTTCATGATGGTTTGGAGAGAATTAAATCATTTAATGGGTACATTTAAAACACTTAGCACAGTGCCCAGGATGTGGTAAATAACTAAATTAATGTATACTCAGTTTTTTCCAAGGGATTTATTGAGAGAGATTCCTGCTGAAGAATAGCTGGTTTGTGTGGCTGACAGTCCTATCCACACAATATTGACTTAATTCAATGTCTTCAAGCCATGAAAATGCAAGGTATTTGGTATCACAGACTGAGGAATCACCCTTATGTGAGATTTTTGATTAATTATCATAAGTGGGGTGTTTTTTGTTAATATAACTTAAAAACCAGTTGCTACCACTGTCCATAATCATCAGAGAATAGAGAGGATGGAGGGAAGGATGAGGCAGCTACTTTTAGTGAGAGAATCAGAAGAACAGAACAAACTCAGTGCTGCAGGCAATACCTGAGAATGATTCCATGAGCTGTTTAGAAGCTTATTTTAAGAAATATTGGATTTTATCAGGTCAGTCAGTGAGGCAGAAAAAGCTCAGCTTGCTGGTGATGCTTCTGGAATACAAGAAATGTATCTGCACAGAGCTTAGAGGAGCAATGTAGGAAAGGAGATAATAAGGAAAAATAACTGGATGAGGGAAAAACAATTAAAATCTCATACTTCTAACTCTCAGTCCAAAATAAAGTCCTGCCCAAGTGATACTCAACATAGATTGTCTTTGAAGGCAATTATGATGGTTAAGGGCCCCAGTTTTAGAGCCAGGCAAGTCTGCAGGTGAATCTTGACTCTGTTATTTAATAGCCCTAACAGTGTGATCTTTATGAGTTATTTAACTTCTCTAAGTCTGAGATACTGCAAATAGAAAATGGAGATAATATTACTTGCTTCACAGTGTTATGTAAGCATTAAATGAAGTACTATTAGAATACCTGTCACATAATGTGTTCAGTAAATATTCCTCCTATTCTGATAGGAAACATAAAGCAATGACAAAATAAAGACAAAATTTGGAAGAAAAATTTCTACTTGTCTTTGAAGATGAAATTAATCTTGTTTCAATTTTTTTTAACTTTTTATTTTGAGGTAAGTATAGGCTCATATGAAATTTTTTTTTTTCTCATATGAAATTTTAAGAAGTAATACAGAGAGATCCCAGTTTACAGTATCTTTACTCAGTTTACTCAGTTTAGAATACCCTTTCCTTGACCTCTGGTAACCACTAGACAGCTCTCCACGTCTATGATTTGGTAATTTTAGGAATGTTATATAAATGGAATCATATAGCATATTACCTTTTGGTATTAGCTTTTTTTTACACATCATAATTTTGTGGACATTCATCTAGGTTTTTATGTGTATCGGTAGTTCGTTTCTTTTTATTGCTGAGTAGTACTTCAAGATACGGATGTATCCCAGTTCGTTTAACTGTTCACCCATTGAAGAATTTCAGGGTTGTTTTGGCTGTTATGAATAAAGCATTTGTTCACAGGCTTTTGTGTTAATCTGGGATAAATGCCCTGGAGTGCAGTTGCTGGATCATATGGTAGTTGCATGTTAGTTTTTAAAAATACTGCCAAATTGTTTTCCATAGGAGCTGTACTGTTTTACATTTATACCAGCAATGTATGAATGATTCGATTCTCTGCAACTTTGGTGTCTATTTTTAATTTTAGCCATTCTGATAGGTGTGTGATGACATCTCTTTTGTTGTTTCAATTTGAATTTCCAAAATGGCTAATGATGTTGAACATCTTTTCATGTGCTTATTTGCCATCTGCTTATCCTCTTTGGTAGAATGTCCGTTATATGCCCTTTTTCCATTTTTTTAATTTGGATTGTTGGTTTTATTACTGGTGAGTTTTGAAAACTCTTTTTATATTCTAGATATGAGTACTTTGCCAAATAGGTGGTTTGCAAATATTTTCTTCTACTCTGTAACTTGCCTTTTCTTTCTCTTAACAGCTTGTATAGAGAAAAAATTTAATTCTGATGAAGGTCCAACTTATCAATTTTTCCTTTTATGGATCATGGTGACAAGTCTAAGTAATCCTTGCCTAGCCATGGTTCCCTAAGATTTTCTTCTAGATTTTTAATAAAATACTGTAGTTTTACATTTTACATTTAAGTCCATGATCCATTTAAGTTAATTTTGTATGATGTATGAAACTTAGGTCAAGGTTTTTGCCTACAGATCTTCAATTGCTTCAGCATAATTTATTGAAGAGTTTATCTTTCTTCCATTGAATTACCTATATTACTTTTGAACCTTTGTCCACAATCTATCAGGCTTATCTTTTTGGGTTCCAGTGCCTTGGAATCCAGGCATTTCTGGGTTCTCTATTGTTTTCCATTGTTCTATTTGCCAGTACTACATAGTCTTGATTACTGCAGCTATATAATAAGTCTTAAAATCGAGTAGACTATTTGCTCCTAATTCTTGTTTTCAAAATTATTCTAGTTCCTTTGCCTTTCCATATAAATTTTAAAATAGTCTTATCTCATCTGGATCTAAAAAAGTCTTTCTGGAACTTTGGTAGAAGCTGCATTAAACCTGCATTATCAATGTGGGGGAGAATTGACATCTTTACTGTGTTGAGTCTTAGAATCCATGAACCCAATATGTCTCTCCATTTATTTTGATCTTTGATTTCTTTCATCAGCATTTTGTAATTTTTAGCATATAAGTCCTGTATATGTTTTGTTAGATTTATACTTCAGTGTGTCATTTTTCTAGTGATTGTATATGGTGTTATAGTTTATTTAATTTAATTAATTTATTTATTAAAGATTTTATTTATTTGAGAGAGAGAGAAAGAGACAGAGAGAGCACAAGCAGAGAGAGCAGCAGGCAGAGGGAGAAGCAGGCTCCCTGCTCAGCAGGGAGCCTGACGCAGGACTTGATCCCAGGATCCTGGGATCCTGACCTGAGCCGAAGGCAGATGCTTCACTGACTGAGCCACCCAGGCACCCCTATGGTGTTACATTTTAAATTTCATTGTCCATGGAATCATTGCTAGTGTAATATTTGTATGTTTATCTTGTATCCAATTACCTTGCTGAACCTATTTACTAGTTCTAGGAGAATTTTGTAGATTCCTTGATATTTTCTACCTAGATAATCATGTCATTCTGCATTATAGGGTTTTATTTTTTCCTTTTCTATGTATATGTCTTTTATTTCTTTTTCTTGCCTTATTTCACTGGCTGGAACTTCCAGCACTATGTTGAATATGAGTGGTCAATTTTTTGTCTCAATTTGGGGGGAAAGTATTTAGGCTTTTTTCCATTAACTATAATGTTGTAGATTTTGTTGTAGATGCTCTATCAAGTTGAGGAAGCTCCCCTCTATTCCTGTGTTCCTGAGAATTTTTACCATGAATGGATGATGAATTTTGGCAAATTCCTTTTCTGTATTGATTATTATGTTCATTTGATTTTTTCCTTTAAGCTGTTAATATGGTAGATTACACTGATTTTTGAAGATTTTATTAATTATTTATTTGAGAGAGAGAGAGTGGGGGGAGTGAGAGGGAGAGAGAATCTTGAGCAGACTCTGCATTGAGGATGGAGCCTGATGCAGCGCTTGGTCTCACAACCCTGAGATTATGACCTGAGCTGAAACCAAGAGTTGGAGGCTTAACCAACTGGGCCATCCCGGTGCCCCACATTGATTGATTTTTGAATACTGAATCAGCCTTGCATCTCTGGAATAATCCTAACTTTCTTCAAGTTAGCTATTTTATTACTAATAAAACCAAGTTAGGATTGGTGTATATATATTGGTGGTATATATGGTGTATATAATTCTTTTTATAGATTGTTAATTGTATTTGTAAATATTTCATTAAGGATTTTTTTCATCTGTATGCATGAGGGATATTGGTCTTCAGCTTTGTATTTAAAATATACTCTCTCTCTCTGTTTTGTTTTGGTATTGAGGTAATATTAGCTTCATAAAATAAACTGGGAAGTGATCCCTTATCTTCTGTTTTCTGGAAGAGATTATGTATAATTGATGCTAATTATTTTTAAATATTTGGTGGAATTCTCTGGTTAAACCATCTGAGTCTGGAGATTTCTTTTTTGGGGGGGAGTTTTAAAAATTATGAATTAAATTTCCTTAATAGTCACAGAGTTACTAAAATTATCTTTAATATTGGGTGAGTTATAATAGTTTATATTTTTTTGAGGAATGGCTTATTTCATCTAAGTTGATAAATTTATGGGTGCAGAGTTAATCATAGTATTCCTCTATTAACCTTTTGATGTCTGTGGGGTCTGATTGATATCCCTTGCTCATTACTGATATTAGTAATTTGTGTCTTCTCTCTTTTTTTCTTTCTCAGTATTGCTAAGTTTTTGTTAATTTTATTGATTTTTCTACTTTTCTTTCATTATTTTTATTCTTTTTCATTTTTATTCTGTTTTCATTTTCACTGATTTCTGTTTTATTATTTCTTCTTGCTTTGGTTTTATTTTGCTTTTCTTTTTTTAAGTTTTTGAGAAGGCAGCTTAGATTATTGATTTGAGACTTTCCCTCTTTTCTTGTATATAAACCATTAAAGATATATTTATAAATATTGTATTTATCAACATTTTCGCTTACCATCTGCTTTCTTCTTTCCTAATGTTCCTTTTTTATCATTTCCTTTCTTTTTAGAGAACTTCTTTTAGACATTGTTTTAGGGTAGATTTGTTGGCAACAAAGTCTTCATTTTCCTTCATTTGAGAATGTCTTGATTTCCTCTTCATTCCTGAAGGGTATTTTCACTGGGTCTAGGATTCTGGATTAGCAGTTCTTTTAGCACTTGAATTATATTGTGCTATTTCCTTTGGCCTCAGTGGTTTCTGATGAGAAATCTGTCATTTAAAGTAGTTTTTCCTTTATTGGCTGCTTTCAAGAATTTTCATTTATCTTTAGATTTCAGAAGGGTAGTTAATTTAAGTTTGGGTGGATTTCTTTGGGTTTATCCTGTTTGGGAATTTGCTCAGCCTCTTAAACCTTTAGATTAATATCTTTTGCTCAATTTGGGAAAATCTCATCCATTATTTTTTGAGTACTTTTTTCAGTCCCTCTTTCTCCTCTCTTCCTGGGATTCTAGATTTTGTTTGTTTGTTTGTTTTAAATCTGTTTTTTTCTCTGTAGTTCCAATTAGGTAATTACTATAGCTCTTTCTTCAAGTTTACTAAGTCTTTCCTCTGTCTTCTCCAGCAGGGAGGGAGAGAAGCATCTTGTTAGTGTCAGCTAGGGGTAGAATTCCAGGATCCCCACGTGAATTATTGCGGTTTTAATGCAAAGTCACTTAGAGAAAAGCCTGGCATCCTCTTTGGAACTTGGCTGGTCATCCAGACAGATCCTTCAGGTTGGCATTTCCTTGGCAAATTCATGACAGGCCTGAGTATGGCTTTCAGGCCATCAGCTTGAAAACATAATTGTCAATATGATGAGGACTACTAGATCTCTTTCTCAGAGTGGGCTCACATTAAACAAGCTCATGGAAGCCAATGACTAAAACCTACAATGCCAATTAATTTAAAATAAGAAGCTTAGCCTTTCTATAGGCTTAAAAATAAATGCTTTCTCTGGAGACAAATGAAAACAGAAAGCTTAATTATTAGAAGGCTGCTTAGTGAGCCTGCAACTAGAAAAAGAGCAGTTAGTTTGAGATTTTAATGCCTGTCATGAAGCCCTGAAAATTGCCGAGTGTACCTCTCCCATAGGGTTGTTATACCTGCCACCCTCCCCTGGTTGGTCATCATACTGGGCTGGACATTGTCTTCTGACTGTTAAGTAAAACACTACCAATGTTTGACTTTCCCTTTTCTAAACTTCTTTGCTGACTAAATCTCGTAAAGACTGTCATGTTACTTGTGTTAGTACGTTTAATATAGTTTTGTTCAAGTCTTGGCCAGAGTTCATTCTGTCTCTGTTTTGCAACTTTACATTATCTCTAATTAAAACCATCATTTAAAAAATTGTTTAAAACTCCAGCTGAAGTTTCTTTTCAGATTCTTGAAGGGAATCTTATTGGTGTCCTCGTGAACCCTACTAAAATTGGAAACATTATTTGACAACAAAGACTAAGTGCAAGTTGTTCCTTTTCTTTTCCCCCCAAAAGCTTCATCTTCTTAAGGGAGTAAGAGCTGGCAAGAGTATGTCTCCTCTATAACTTCAACTTTAGGAAATAGAGAGATTAGAGATCGCAGAAGGTGGTACAGAGCAAGTTTGGTTCCATGCTGTATGCCTGATTTTCAGGACTCTGGAGGGAAGTTGTGGAGGAGGCAACTGCTGTCTTTGGAGAATGGTGGATTGCCTTTACCAGACCAGGAAGGTTTCCTTTAGTGTGTTCTGGATGAATTGGTTTCTCTGGTCAGATAGTTATCATGCTTAGTTAGAATACAACAAATGGATTTCTTATTATCTCATAATTTAGCTCCAATTTAGGAGCCATTTAAGGAGAGAATCATGTTTAGGGAGAAAATTCAAATTCTCTACTGTTTAATAACTTGTTCAGTTGTTCAATAACAAGTTGAATGACAACTTGTTGAGCTGGTGATTAATCTGATAACCATAAGTCAGTTTCTGTTGTAAAATGCAAGACTTTGAGTAAAATTTTAAAATTACCTCGAATATGATACTCCATTGCTCATAGGAAAATGCTCATAGGATCAAATTAAAATTCCCTAGCCTAACATACAAGTCTTTATGATACAGCCCTTGCTTAACTTCCAAGCCTCATTTCCTCCAATGCCCTCTGCTCCTCATAGAGTTCCTGACCTGATGGAGCATGTGTTTAGTGCAGATGCTAGACATCAGTCAAACAATCATACAAATAGAAGAAATACCACAACTGGAACAAGTGTTATGAGAGAGAAGGGCATGTTATTATAAGAACAAAAATAAGATATTTTTTATGTTATCAAGGACATAAGCAGGTCAGGAAGGACTTCTCTGAGGAAATGATGATGGAGTTGGGATTTGGAGAAAGAGGTGGAGTTAAAAAAGCAAAGATAGAAAAAAAAAAAGCAAAGATGCGAAGGGAAAATATTGAAGTCAGGAGGAAATGGTATGTTCAAAAACCTGCAGCCAGAATGCAGACTGTAGTATGCAAAAGACCAGTGCAGCTTGAGCTGAGTGATTGATGGAGGAGCATGTTAAGGAATTTATCTTTAATATAGATATATATATACATATATATATATACACACACAACACCCACACACATACACAATGGAATTTACTTTTTAATTCATAAAAAGAATGAAATCTTGCCATTTGCAATGACGTGGATGGAGCTAGGGAGTATTATGTTAAGTGAAATAAGTCAATCAGAAAAAGACAAATACCACATGATCTCACTTATATGTGGAATTAGGAAACAAAATGAATGAACAAAAGGAAAAAAAAAAGACAAACCGAAAACAGACTCTTAACTGTAGAGAACAAACTGATGGTTACCAGAGGGGGTTGGTTGGGGGGATGGGGGAAGTAGGTGAAGGGGATCAAGAGGACACTTATCATGTTTAACACTGAAAAATGTATAGAATTGTTGAATCACTATATTGTACACCTGAAATGAATATAACACTGTATGCTAACTATATTGGAATTAAAATAAAATTTAAGAAAAGAGCAATGGGAAGCCACTGACATATTTTATTTTTATTTTTAAAATTTTATTTTATTATGCTATGTTAGTCACCATACAATACATCATTAGTTTTTTTTTTTGTTTTTTTTTTTAAAGATTTTATTTATTTATTCATGAGAGACAGAGAGAGAGAGAGAGGCAGAGGGAGAAGCAGGCTCCCAAGGAGCAGGGAGCCCGATGCGGGACTCGATTCCAGGACCCTGAGATCATGACCTGAGCCGAAGGCAGACGCTTAACCATCTGAGCCACCCAGGTGCCCACATCATTAGTTTTTGATGTAGTGATCCACGATTCATTGTTTTCATGTAACACCCAGTGCTCCATGCAGTATGTGCCCTCCTTAATATACATCACCAGGCTAACCCATCCCCTTACCTCCCTCCCCTCTAAAACCCTCGGTTTGTTTCTCAGAGTCCATAGTCTCTCATGGTTCATTTCTCCCTCCGATTCCCCCCCCTTCATTTTTCCCTTCCTTCTCCTAATGTCCTCCATGCTATTCCTCATGTTCCACAAATAAGTGAAACCAAATGATAATTGACTTTCTCAGCTTGACTTATTTCACTTAGTATAATCTCCTTCAGTCCTATCCATGTTGATGTAAAAGTTGGGTATTCATCCTTTCTGATGGCTGAGAATATTCCACTGTATATATGGCCCATGTCTTCTTTATCCATTCATCTGTTGAAGGGCATCTTGGCTCTTTCCACAGTTTGGCCATTGTGGACATTGCTGCTATGAACATTGGGGTGCATGTGGCCCTTCTTTTCACTACATCTGTGTCTTTGGTATAAATACCCAGGAGTGCAATTGTTGGGTCATAGGGTAGCTCTATTTTTAAATTTTTGAGGAACCTCCACACTGTTTTCCAAAGTGGCTATACCAACTTGGCATTCCCACCAACAGTGTAAGAGGGCTCCCCTTTCTCCACAACCTCTCCAACATTTGTTGTTTCCTGCCTTGTCCATTTTTGCCATTCTAACTGGTGTAAGGTGGTATCTCAATGTGGTTTTGATTTGAATTTCCCTGATGGCTAATGATGATGAACATTTTTTCATGTGTCTGTTATCCATTTGTATGTCTTCTTCAGAGAAGTATCTTCATATCTTCTGCCCACTTTTTGACTTGATTATTTGTTTTTTGGGTGTTGAGTTTGAGAAGTTCTTTATAGATCTTGGATACCAGCCCTTTATCTGTAGTGTCATTTACAAATATCTTCTCCCATTCTG
>NW_027999096.1:0-1007 GCF_054177405.1 Leptonychotes weddellii
GGCCATTTCTCAGGATAGTGTTTGCAGTGAGCAACCTTAAGAGATGACCTTTGGAAAAAGATCAGACTCATGACTGCTCACTAGAAAAACATGCATTCCTCAAGGTCAGCGTTCCTTGACTGTACCACAAGCCTACTGCTTATAGAACATCTACTTGGATCCTTTAGAGTTACTGTCTGGGATTTAGGGGCACGGGGTAACCCTGGCCAACACGATGCTCATGCTGCTTGCTGTGCCATGACCAACAGTCCTTTGTCTGTGTCCCAGAGCTCTCCTGTCTTCTGTCAGCATCCACGAAACAGTAACAGGTTAACCTGTGGGCTCAAGTAGGGTTAAATTCCAAACTCTGCCAAGCAACTGCCTCAGGGGATGGTCCCATGCCCCTCCCGTCTGCATTTTGGATCCCCACTGGCAGAGGGGATTTTGTGTGCCAAGGTGATCAACCCACCTGTGTGCTCCAGTCTTGGTGGAGGGGCGTTGAGCACGGAAGGCCCCTCTTGCATTAATATGCTGGCGCAATTTTGGGAAAGCCAGTCTACCACTGCAGGGCAAACAGGATGGTCCAGCCCTCACTGCTGGCCTCCTGGAGCTGTGGCAGACCCATACACCTAATGCCCTCACTTCGGTAAGGTCCAAGCCAGACATTTCCCCTTGGATGGGTGTTTCTTGAGTCTTAGAGTTAATATCCCATTTGCCACAAGAGGGAGCTTATCGGTAGGCTGGGAGAGAGAAGTCAGATCTGCAGACACTCCTGAGTCAGTTGAACAGAATTCATTTCCTTGGATATCTTGTGAATATTGAGGGAACCAGACGCAACAACGTTTGTAGGTATTCCAAAACCAAATAAACATTATTTTTAATCTTTATATTATTTGCAATTTTTCTTTCCATTCAACTTAAGAATTCGACTGTCCAGTTGTGGGTTGTAGAGTGATTGTCTGCTCCTTTATTCTTTTACTATCCCTCCTTAAATTCCAGAGGTCCTCATCTCCCCTACCCATTTTCAA
>NW_027999097.1:0-200 GCF_054177405.1 Leptonychotes weddellii
TGGGCGCCTGGGTGGCTCAGTTGGTTGGGCGACTGCCTTCGGCTCAGGTCATGATCCTGGAGTCCCTGGATCGAGTCCCGCATCGGGCTCCCTGCTCGGCAGGGAGTCTGCTTCTCCCTCTGACCTTCCCCCCTCTCATGCTCTCTCTCTATCTCATTGTCTCTCAAATGAATAAATAAAATCTTTAAAAAAAAAAAAAA
>NW_027999098.1:0-200 GCF_054177405.1 Leptonychotes weddellii
ATGGCAAACAAGGTGTCAAGGCCAAGCCCTAGGAGTTGGCTTCCCAGGAGAAGCAGTGATTTCAAACAGATCCAATCAGCCTAGAGACCACCGGCGTGGGGGGCAGTGGGGCATAATGCGGGGCTTCTTGCCCAGTGTCCTGTCCTCTAGCCAGGTACAAGAGACTGGCCTCTTACCCCTAGGGAAGCTGACTCTGGTTA
>NW_027999099.1:0-200 GCF_054177405.1 Leptonychotes weddellii
GGGCGCCTGGGTGGCTCAGTTGGTTAAGCGACTGCCTTCGGCTCAGGTCATGATCCTGGAGTCCCGGGATCGAGTCCCGCATCGGGCTCCCTGCTCGGCAGGGAGTCTGCTTCTCCCTCTGACCCTCCTCCCTCTCATGCTCTCTGTCTCTCATTCTCTCTCTCTCAAATAAATAAATAAAATCTTTAAAAAAAAAAAGA
>NW_027999100.1:0-200 GCF_054177405.1 Leptonychotes weddellii
GGGCGCCTGGGTGGCTCAGTTGGTTAAGCGACTGCCTTCGGCTCAGGTCATGATCCTGGAGTCCCAGGATCGAGTCCCGCATCGGGCTCCCTGCTCGGCAGGGAGTCTGCTTCTCCCTCTGACCCTCCTCCCTCTCATGCTCTCTGTCTCTCATTCTCTCTCTCTCAAATAAATAAATAAAATCTTTAAAAAAAAAAAAA
>NW_027999101.1:0-200 GCF_054177405.1 Leptonychotes weddellii
GGGTGGCTCAGTTGGTTAAGCGACTGCCTTCGGCTCAGGTCATGATCCTGGAGTCCCTGGATCGAGTCCCGCATCGGGCTCCCTGCTCGGCAGGGAGCCTGCTTCTGCCTCTGACCCTCCCCCCTCTCATGTGCTCTCTCTCTCTCATTCTCTCTGTCTCAAATAAATAAATAAAATCTTTAAAAAAAAAAAAAAAAAAA
>NW_027999102.1:0-200 GCF_054177405.1 Leptonychotes weddellii
AAAGATTTTATTTATTCATTTGAGACACAGAGATACAGAGAGAGAGAGAGAGCATGAGCAGTGGGAGAGGCAGAGGGAGAGGAAGAAGCAGACTCCCCGCTGAGTCAGGAGCCCGATGTGGGACTCGATCCCAGGACCCTGGGATCATGACCTGAGCCGAAGGCAGACGCTTAACCATCTGAGCCACCCAGGCGCCCCTG
>NW_027999103.1:0-200 GCF_054177405.1 Leptonychotes weddellii
TAGGGCGCCTGGGTGGCTCAGTTGGTTAAGCGACTGCCTTCAGCTCAGGTCATGATCCCAGGGTCCTGGGATCGAGTCCCGCATCGGGCTCCCTGCTCTGCAGGGAGCCTGCTTCTCCCTCTCCCACTCCCCCTGCTTGTGTTCCCTCTCTCGCTGTGTCTCTCTCTGTCAAATAAATAAATAAAATCTTTAAAAAAAAA
>NW_027999104.1:0-200 GCF_054177405.1 Leptonychotes weddellii
ATTTTTTATTCTTATGTTAATTCCCATACATTACATCATTAGTTCTAGATAAAGTGTTCCATGATTCATTGTTCGTGCACAACACCCAGTGCTCCATGCAGAACGTGCCCTCCTCAATACCCACCACCAGGCCAACCCATCCTCCCACCCCCCTCCCCTCTAGAACCCTCAGTTTGTTTTTCAGAGTCCATCGTCTCTCA
>NW_027999105.1:0-200 GCF_054177405.1 Leptonychotes weddellii
CTTTTTTTTTTTTTTAAAGATTTTATTTATTTATTTATTAGAGAGCGAGCGAGAGAGAAACAGCATGAGAGGGGGGAAGGTCAGAGGGAGAAACAGGCTCCCCGCCGAGCCGGGAACCCGATGTGGGGCTCGATCCCAGGACTCCGGGATCATGACCTGAGCCGAAGGCAGTCGCTCAACCGACTGAGCCACCCAGGCGC
>NW_027999106.1:0-200 GCF_054177405.1 Leptonychotes weddellii
AGGGGGCGGAGCAAGATGGCAGAGGAGTAGGAGACCTGGATTTCGTCTCCTCTCAGGAATTCAGCTGGATAGGGATCAAACCATTCTGAACACCTACAAACTCAACAGGAGATTGAAGAAAAGAAGAGCAACAACTCTCTCATCAGAAAAGCGACCACTTTCTGGAAGGTAGGACGTGCGGAGAAGTGAATCCGAGGCGA
>NW_027999107.1:0-1007 GCF_054177405.1 Leptonychotes weddellii
ACATTAAAGGCTCTGAGAATGCCTGCAAGAAGGAAAATTATTTGATTTTGCTTAACATGGGAATTCCCAGACTTGTTTACCTAAAAAGTAATCACTAAATCTTCATTTTTTTTTAAGATTTATTTATTTTAGAGAGAGAGAGGGCTCACGAGTGCAAGTTGGGGGAGGTGCAGAGAGAGAAGGAGAGAGAATCCCAAGCTGACTCCCCGCTGAGTGCAGAGCTTGATGCAGGGCTCGTTCTCATGACCCTGAGATCATGACCTGAGGTGAAACCACAAGGTAAACACTCAACTGACTGAGCTATCCAGGTGCCTCTAATCTTTATCTTTAAAAGCATATATTGGGGCGCCTGGGTGGCTCAGTTGGTTAAGCGACTGCCTTCGGCTCAGGTCATGGTCCTGGAGTCCCTGGATCGAGTCCCACATCCGGCTCCCTGCTCAGCGAGGAGCCTGCTTCTCCCTCTAACCCTCCCCCGATCATGTACTCTCTCTCTCTCATTCTCGCTCTCTCAAATAAATAAATAAATCTTTAAAAAATAAAAATAAAAAAATAAAAGCACATATTAAAAATACTTGGGAGTAGTAATTCATGAAACACTTATGAGATGTTATTCTAAAACAGTCTGATTGAGAAATATGACCCTATCGTAAGCTCAGATCTTGACAATATGGTTCCCCAGGTTAGCTAGTTATTAATTTTGAGGTGCCTGGTGTAACATTTTTGCTAATGAGAGTTAGGCAAAGTTATTGAGAATTCTTAGAAAAGGTTTCCTTATTTATAAATAGATACACATAGAAAGAAACATTAGCTCTTAATTCATAAGCTATTTTCACCTCAAATTAGTTATTTGTAAAGGATCTTACAGGCAGGTGGTATAAGCAAGCTGTAGGTATAAAATGACTATGATGAAGCATAAAATTCAACTCCCAGAAACTAACAAAACAAACAAATGTTGACACAGCATTAAGCACAGAGAACCATATTTGGATGGTGGAGAAAAAGACCTT
>NW_027999108.1:0-200 GCF_054177405.1 Leptonychotes weddellii
TGCCAACATCTGTCGTTTCCTGATTTGTTAATTTTAGCCATTCTGACTGGTGTGAGGTGGTATCTCATTGAGGTTTTGACTTGGATTTCCCTGAGGCCGAGCGATGTTGAGCACTTTTTCATGTGTCTGTTGGCCATTTGGATGTTTTTAATGATAGTTGAATTCATTAGTTTTATCTTGTTGTCTCACAAAGTGCCACA
>NW_027999109.1:0-200 GCF_054177405.1 Leptonychotes weddellii
ATTTTTTTTTTTTAAAGATTTTATTTATTTATTTGAGAGAGAGAGAATGAGAGACAGAGAGCATGAGAGGGAGGAGGGTCAGAGGGAGAAGCAGACTCCCTGCCGAGCAGGGAGCCCGATGCGGGACTCGATCCCAGGACTCCAGGATCATGACCTGAGCCGAAGGCAGTCGCTTAACCAACTGAGCCACCCAGGCGCCC
>NW_027999110.1:0-200 GCF_054177405.1 Leptonychotes weddellii
AGGGGCACCTGGGTGGCTCAGTTGGTTAAGCGACTGCCTTCGGCTCAGGTCATGATCCTGGAGTCCCGGGATCGAGTCCCGCATCGGGCTCCCTGCTCGGCGGGGAGTCTGCTTCTCCCTCTGACCCTCCTCCCTCTCATGCTCTCTGTCTCTCATTCTCTCTCTCTCAAATAAATAAATAAAATCTTTAAAAAAAAAAA
>NW_027999111.1:0-200 GCF_054177405.1 Leptonychotes weddellii
GAGGGCGCCTGGGTGGCTCAGTCGTTAAGCGTCTGCCTTCGGCTCAGGTCATGATCCCAGGGTCCTGGGATCGAGTCCCACATCGGGCTCCCTGCTCGGCAGGAAGCCCGCTTCTCCCTCTCCCACTCCCCCTGCTTGTGTTCCTGCTCTCGCTATCAATCTGTCAAATAAATAAATAAAATCTTTAAAAAAAAAAAAAA
>NW_027999112.1:0-200 GCF_054177405.1 Leptonychotes weddellii
GGGGCACCTGGGTGGCTCAGTCGTTAGGCGTCTGCCTTCGGCTCAGGTCATGGTCCCGGGGTCCTGGGATCGAGCCCCGCATCGGGCTCCCTGCTCAGCGGGAAGCCTGCTTTTCCCTCTCCCACTCCCCCTGCTTGTGTTCCCTCTTTCGCTGTGTCTCTCTCTGTCAAATAAATAAATAAAATCTTTAAAAAAAAAAA
>NW_027999113.1:0-200 GCF_054177405.1 Leptonychotes weddellii
TGTGGGCGCCTGGGTGGCTCAGTTGGTTAAGCGACTGCCTTCGGCTCAGGTCATGATCCCAGGGTCCTGGGATCGAGTCCCAGATTGGGCTCCCGGCTCGGCGGGAAGCCTGCTTCTCCCTTTCCCACTCCCCCTGCTTGTGTTCCTGCTTTCGCTGTCTCTGTCTCTGTCAAATAAATAAATAAAATCTTAAAAAAAAA
>NW_027999114.1:0-200 GCF_054177405.1 Leptonychotes weddellii
GGGCGCCTGGGTGGCTCAGTCGGTTGAGCGACTGCCTTCGGCTCAGGTCATGATCCCAGGGTCCTGGGATCGAGTCCCACATCGGGCTCCTGGCTCAGCGGGGAGCCTGCTTCTCCCTCTGACCCTCTCCTCTCTCATGCTGTTTCTCTCTCACTTACTCTCTAATAAGTAAATAAATAAAATCTTTAAAAAAAAAAAAA
>NW_027999115.1:0-200 GCF_054177405.1 Leptonychotes weddellii
GGGGCGCCTGGGTGGCTCAGTTGGTTAAGCGACTGCCTTCGGCTCAGGTCATGATCCTGGAGTCCCTGGATCGAGTCCCGCATCGGGCTCCCTGCTCGGCAGGGAGTCTGCTTCTCCCTCTGACCCTCCCCACTCTCATGTGCTCTCTCTCATTCTCTCTCTCTCAAATAAATAAATAAAATCTTTAAAAAAAAAAAAAA
>NW_027999116.1:0-200 GCF_054177405.1 Leptonychotes weddellii
AAATTTTTTTAAAGATTTTATTTATTTAATTGACAGAGAGAGACATAGCAAGAGAGGGGAACACAAGCAGAGGGAGCGGGAGAGGGAGAAGCAGGCTTCCCACGGAGCAGGGAGCCCAATGTGGGGCTCGATCCCAGGACCCTGCGATCATGACCTGAGCCGAAGGCAGACGCTTAACGACTGAGCCACCCAGGCGCCCC
>NW_027999117.1:0-200 GCF_054177405.1 Leptonychotes weddellii
TTTGGGCGCCTGGGTGGCTCAGTTGGTTAAGCGACTGCCTTCGGCTCAGGTCATGATCCTGGAGTCCCTGGATCGAGTCCCGCATCGGGCTCCCTGCTCGGCAGGGAGCCTGCTTCTCCCTCTGACCCTCCCCCCTCTCATGTGCTCTCTGTCTCTCTCATTCTCTCTGTCTCAAATAAATAAATAAAATCTTTAAAAAA
>NW_027999118.1:0-1007 GCF_054177405.1 Leptonychotes weddellii
CACTTGGTATTCTCTTCACAGTGTCCCCCATCTGTCTCATTAAAGTCAGGTTTTCTCAATGAGAGGGAAGTTTGACTGCAAATCGCCCTATATTGCTTTTGCTTCTGAAGAATGCTTTATTAACCATTCCAATCTTTAAAAATTACAATTGTGGGGAGAACACTGATTGTCCCCAAAGTGTACCTCTAGAATACAGCAAGACAAGGGGAGAAAAGTATGATTTCCCTTGCTTGGATTAGAAGTCTACCCATTGATAAAAGAATTGCGGCCGATGGCAGATTTTACAACAACATGATTGGAGCAGGAACAGGATCTTCAGAATGAATAATAGATGTATGACACCTGGATTGTTGCATTTAGGTATTTAAGATGATTTGATATGTCTCAAAATTAAGTAAGTTAATAGAAAAAACTAAAAACATTTTGGAAGCAGATAAGAGTTCAAATAGCAAAATAGCAATTCTCTACGTGTAACAGCTAAATGACTGAATGACCATAGGCAGATCACATCTCTTCTTTAACTTTTGTTTCTTTGTTTCACTATCAGAAATAGTGAAGGTGCATTAAAAAACACACCTCGATGACTCAAACCCACAAAGCTTAGTTCTTACACATGAAGGGGCAATCAGATATTGTCATGAAGTGTGCTCTGCTTAATTTAGTTACTTACAGACTCAGACTGATACAATTATGTCAAGTGCTTGTCACTATGCCAAAAGGAAAGGGAAATCTGAAAAGTCTTGATCTGGCAATTAAATGATGTCTTCTGGAGTTAATGCCTGAAATTTTGTGCTCACAGCTTATTAGAAAGAACTTGTCTCTTGGTTTCACTCGACTACAATTGAGCCTGGACATATAATGCCACCTATTAACTGATTTAGGACTATTGATATGTGAACAGAATAATTTTTTCAACACTCCACCTTCTAGTCACCAAATATTTTGTTCTTCTTACACTCTATACACAAAGGGCACTTATCTTCTTCCAAGAGAGTTATCATTGAATT
>NW_027999119.1:0-200 GCF_054177405.1 Leptonychotes weddellii
ATTAAGAATTCCTCATATCAATGAGATCATATGATACATGTCTTTCTCTGTTTGACTTATTTCACTCAACATAATACCCTCCAGTTCCATCCACGTCGTTGCAAATGGCAAGATCTCATTCCTTTTGATGGCTGCATAATATTCCATTGTATATATATACCACATCTTCTTTATCCAGTCATCTGTCGATGGACATCTTG
>NW_027999120.1:0-200 GCF_054177405.1 Leptonychotes weddellii
AGGACTCGATCCCGGGACTCCAGGATCATGACCTGAGCCGAAGGCAGTCGCTTAACCAACTGAGCCACCCAGGCGCCTGGGACTGAGGAACTTTTTATAAAAAAAGAATTCTGGGCTGTCGTAGGTCCAGGAACCTTAGCAAACCCCCAGCTTTCAGTCAGGACGCCTGGCAAGTTATAGCCTAAAAGTAAGGACTAACG
>NW_027999121.1:0-200 GCF_054177405.1 Leptonychotes weddellii
GGGCGCCTGGGTGGCTCAGTTGGTTAAGCGACTGCCTTCGGCTCAGGTCATGATCCTGGAGTCCCGGGATCGAGTCCCGCATCGGGCTCCCTGCTCGGCAGGGAGTCTGCTTCTCCCTCTGACCCTCCTCCCTCTCATGCTCTCTGTCTCTCATTCTCTCTGTCTCAAATAAATAAATAAAATCTTTAAAAAAAATAAAA
>NW_027999122.1:0-200 GCF_054177405.1 Leptonychotes weddellii
CTAAGATCTGAAGTAAATTAGGGGCATCTGGGTGGCTCGGTCGGTGAAGCATCTGCCTTTGGCTCAGGTCATGATCCCAGAGTCCTGGGATCGAGCCCCATGTCCGTCTGTCCTCTGTGGGGCTCTCTGCTCAGCGGGGAGCTTGCTTCTCCCTCTCCCTCTGCCTGTCGCTCTGCCTACTCGCGCTCTCTCTCTCTCTC
>NW_027999123.1:0-200 GCF_054177405.1 Leptonychotes weddellii
GGCGCCTGGGTGGCTCAGTTGGTTGGGCGACTGCCTTCGACTCGGGTCATGGTCCCGGGGTCCTGGGATCGAGTACCGCATCGGGCTCCCTGCTCTGCGGGGAGCCTGCTTCTCCCTCTCCCACTCCCCCTGCTTGTGTTCCCTCTCTCGCTGTGTCTCTCTCTGTCAAATAAATAAAAAATCTTTAAAAAAAAAAAAAA
>NW_027999124.1:0-200 GCF_054177405.1 Leptonychotes weddellii
GAGGGCGCCTGGGTGGCTCAGTTGGTTAAGCGACTGCCTTCGGCTCAGGTCATGATCCTGGAGTCCCTGGATCGAGTCCCACATCGGGCTCCCTGCTCGGCAGGGAGTCTGCTTCTCCCTCTGACCCTCCCCCCTCTCATGTGCTCTCTCTCATTCTCTCTCTCTCAAATAAATAAATAAAATCTTTAAAAAAAAAAAAA
>NW_027999125.1:0-200 GCF_054177405.1 Leptonychotes weddellii
CCGAATATCGCCTCGGATTCACTTCTCCGCACGTCCTACCTTCCAGAAAGTGGTCGCTTTTCTGATGAGAGAGTTGTTGCTATTCTTTTCTTCGATCTCCTGTTGAGTTTGTAGGTGTTCAGAATGGTTTGATCCCTATCCAGCTGAATTCCTGAGAGGAGACGAAATCCAGGTCTCCTACTCCTCCGCCATCTTGCTCC
>NW_027999126.1:0-200 GCF_054177405.1 Leptonychotes weddellii
CCGGGCGCCTGGGTGGCTCAGTTGGTTAAGCGACTGCCTTCGGCTCAGGTCATGATCCTGGAGTCCCTGGATCGAGTCCCGCATCGGGCTCCCTGCTCGGCAGGGAGTCTGCTTCTCCCTCTCCCACTCCCCGTTTGTGTTCCCTCTCTCGCTGTGTCTTTCTCTGTCAAATAAATAAATAAAATCTTTAAAAAAAAAAA
>NW_027999127.1:0-200 GCF_054177405.1 Leptonychotes weddellii
AGGGGCGCCTGGGTGGCTCAGTTGGTTAAGCGACTGCCTTCGGCTCAGGTCATGATCCTGGAGTCCCTGGATCGAGTCCCGCATCGGGCTCCCTGCTCGGCGGGGAGTCTGCTTCTCCCTCTCCCACTCCCCCTGCTTGTGTTCCCTCTCTCGCTGTGTCTTTCTCTGTCAAATAAATAAATAAAATCTTTAAAAAAAAA
>NW_027999128.1:0-200 GCF_054177405.1 Leptonychotes weddellii
ACTTTTTTTTTTTTTTTTTAAGATTTTATTTATTTGACAGAGAGAGACACAGCGAGAGAGGGAACACAAGCAGGGGGAGTGGCAGAGGGAGAAGCAGGCTTCCCGCGGAGCAGGGAGCCTGATGTGGGGCTCGATCCCAGGACCCTGGGATCATGACCTGAGCCGAAGGCAGCCGCTTAACTGACTGAGCCACCCAGGCG
>NW_027999129.1:0-1007 GCF_054177405.1 Leptonychotes weddellii
AAAAAAAAAAATGATCTTTCAACGATGCAAAACAGACCTTTCCATTCTCTCTCTCTCTTTTTTTTAAAGATTTTATTTATTTGACAGAGAGAGACACAGCGGGAGAGGGAACACAAGCAGGGGGGAGTAGGAGAGGGAGAAGCAGGCTCCCCGATGAGCAGGGAGCCCGATGCGGGGCTCGATCCCAGGACCCTGGGATCACGACCTGAGCCGAAGGCAGACGCTTAACCGACTGAGCCACCCAGGCGCCCCAAAACCACTAATGGTTTTGAATAGGGAGGCTTACAATATTTATTTTTTTTGGAGATCACCTCATATTGTAGTTATTCATGTGGTTGTCTTGTCACATCTATCCGGTGAGTTCCACTGGCTTGTCTTACCTCATCCCTGTTCCCTCACTTACTTAGCACTTACGTTCTGACATACTAGAGTTCAGTGAATTGTTGCTGGATTGAATTACCAATTATTGCTTCCCCTGTCCCCACCTACACTATGAGTCAGCACTTGTTCAAGATCACACAGTTCCTTTTAAATGTTCTCATCTTAAATCTAAGTTCTGAAATATTATATTAAATATGCTAGCTGATTTGTCTAGTCTCTACCCCTCAGGACCTAATGCTTAGTAGGTGGGGAGAAAATTTGAGCTAAGTGAATGGTTTGTATGGGAAAAATGTTGCAGGAGGCTGCCTTTTCCCAGAAGTGTGATGTTCTGAGTGACAGGAAAGAAAGACCAACAGAACCCAGTGTGCTGTGAGCCTTCCTCCTCTCAAGGCCTCTCTCCAGGGGTTCTGCCTAGTGCATTATGGAAATGGTATTAACATGTGCAGAATCTTAATTTCTGGTCTCAGGACCCAAATGTATCTATTTACGTGTCTGTGTCACATTGATTTATTCATCCAATGAACATCTAGAGGCCACAATGTGCTGGCTGCTTTATGTCTGGCCCTGAAGATAGGAAAATGAAGAAGGCAGGCTCCCATTCTTAAGGAGCAGAGTCTCTTGTTCTC
>NW_027999130.1:0-200 GCF_054177405.1 Leptonychotes weddellii
CCGGGCGCCTGGGTGGCTCAGTTGGTTAAGCGACTGCCTTCGGCTCAGGTCATGATCCTGGAGTCCCTGGATCGAGTCCCGCATCGGGCTCCCTGCTCGGCGGGGAGTCTGCTTCTCCCTCTCCCACTCCCCGTTTGTGTTCCCTCTCTCGCTGTGTCTTTCTCTGTCAAATAAATAAATAAAATCTTTAAAAAAAAAAA
>NW_027999131.1:0-200 GCF_054177405.1 Leptonychotes weddellii
ATTCTTTTTTTTTTTTTTTTAAAGATTTTATTTATTTATTTGACAGAGAGAGACACAGCGAGAGAGGGAACACAAGCAGGGGGAGTGGGAGAGGGAGAAGCAGGCTCCCCGCAGAGCAGGGAGCCCGATGCGGGACTCGATCCCAGGACCCTGGGATCATGACCTGAGCTGAAGGCAGTCGCTTAACCAACTGAGCCACC
>NW_027999132.1:0-200 GCF_054177405.1 Leptonychotes weddellii
GGGCGCCTGGGTGGCTCAGTTGGTTAAGCGACTGCCTTCGGCTCAGGTCATGATCCTGGAGTCCCTGGATCGAGTCCCGCATCGGGCTCCCTGCTCGGCAGGGAGCCTGCTTCTCCCTCTGACCCTCCCCCCTCTCATGTGCTCTCTGTCTCTCTCATTCTCTCTGTCTCAAATAAATAAATAAAATCTTTAAAAAAAAA
>NW_027999133.1:0-200 GCF_054177405.1 Leptonychotes weddellii
GTTCTGGGGCGCCTGGGTGGCTCAGTTGGTTAAGCGACTGCCTTCGGCTCAGGTCATGATCCTGGAGTCCCGGGATCGAGTCCCGCATCGGGCTCCCTGCTCGGCAGGGAGTCTGCTTCTCCCTCTGACCCTCCTCCCTCTCATGCTCTCTGTCTCTCATTCTCTCTGTCTCAAATAAATAAATAAAATCTTTAAAAAAA
>NW_027999134.1:0-200 GCF_054177405.1 Leptonychotes weddellii
TCGGGCGCCTGGGTGGCTCAGTTGGTTAAGCGACTGCCTTCAGCTCAGGTCATGATCCCAGGGTCCTGGGATCGAGTCCCGCATCGGGCTCCCTGCTCTGCGGGGAGCCTGCTTCTCCCTCTCCCACTCCCCCTGCTTGTGTTCCCTCTCTCGCTGTGTCTCTCTCTGTCAAATAAATAAATAAAATCTTTAAAAAAAAA
>NW_027999135.1:0-200 GCF_054177405.1 Leptonychotes weddellii
GAGAGACGATGGACTCTGAAAAACAAACAGGGTTCTAGAGGGGAGGGGGGTGGGAGGATGGGTTAGCCTGGTGGTGGGTATTGAGGAGGGCACATTCTGCATGGAGCACTGGGTGTTATGCACAAACAATGAATCATGGAACACTTCATCTAAAACTAATGATGTAATGTATGGGGATTAACATAAGAATTAAAAAAAAA
>NW_027999136.1:0-200 GCF_054177405.1 Leptonychotes weddellii
GCGCCTGGGTGGCTCAGTTGGTTAAGCGACTGCCTTCGGCTCAGGTCATGATCCTGGAGTCCCGGGATCGAGTCCCGCATCGGGCTCCCTGCTCGGCAGGGAGTCTGCTTCTCCCTCTGACCCTCCTCCCTCTCATGCTCTCTGTCTCTCATTCTCTCTCTCTCAAATAAATAAATAAAATCTTAAAAAAAAAAAAAAGA
>NW_027999137.1:0-200 GCF_054177405.1 Leptonychotes weddellii
AATTTTTTTTTATTCTTATGTTAATCCCCATACATTACATCATTAGTTCTAGATGAAGTGTTCCATGATTCATTGTTTGTGCATAACACCCAGTGCTCCATGCAGAACGTGCCCTCCTCAATACCCACCACCAGGCCAACCCATCCTCCCACCCCCCTCCCCTCTAGAACCCCCAGCCTGTTTTTCAGAGTCCATCGTCT
>NW_027999138.1:0-200 GCF_054177405.1 Leptonychotes weddellii
ACTTTTTTTTTTTTTAAAGATTTTATTTATTTATTTGAGACAGAGAGAATGAGATACAGAGAGCATGAGAGGGAGGAGGGTCAGAGGGAGAAGCAGACTCCCTGCCGAGCAGGGAGCCCGATGCGGGACTCGATCCCGGGACTCCAGGATCATGACCTGAGCCGAAGGCAGTCGCTTAACCAACTGAGCCACCCAGGCGC
>NW_027999139.1:0-200 GCF_054177405.1 Leptonychotes weddellii
GCGCCTGGGTGGCTCAGTTGGTTAAGCGACTGCCTTCGGCTCAGGTCATGATCCTGGAGTCCCGGGATCGAGTCCCGCATCGGGCTCCCTGCTCGGCGGGGAGTCTGCTTCTCCCTCTGACCCTCCTCCCTCTCATGCTCTCTGTCTCTCATTCTCTCTCTCTCAAATAAATAAATAAAATCTTAAAAAAAAAAAAAAAA
>NW_027999140.1:0-1007 GCF_054177405.1 Leptonychotes weddellii
AAGGGCTTTCCTATTGTATTTCCTGTAAAGGGAACCCTCACTGCATGATTTTTACTGGAGGGATAGGGATTTTCAACAATGGTGCTCGCCTTTTTTTTTTTTTTAATTATTTGGGAAAGATTTCCTGCTTTTTTTTTTTTTTCTTTCCTGTCCACTTTTCAATGGGCCTTCCTTATTTACTAAGTTCCCAGAAAAAAAAATGCAGATATAAATTTATATTATAGTGGCAAAATAGGATACATGATATCTATGTTATAATTAACTTTGTTATCATATAAATTTCATGACTATATAAATTGTAATCTTATAATTTCCTATATTTTAAAAGGTCTTTTAATACCAAAACTGAGTATTATCCAGTAGTTTTTCCATTGTCAACCATTTGAGGAAAAAAAAAGGGAATATAAAGCACAAAATATCAAAGAAAAAAAATAGTTGCAACTCCACTTTTTATTTGGTTTAAATTTTCCTTTAGAGAACCTAATTCAGGGTGCCTGGGAGACTCAGTTGGTTAAGCATCTGCCTTTGGCTCAGGTCATGATCTCAGGGTCCTGGGGTGAGCCCCACATAAGGCTCCTAGGGAGCCTGCTTCTCCCTCTCCCTCTGTCCTTCTTCTCTGCTCATGCTTGCTTGCTCGCTCTCTCACTCTCTCTCAAATAAATAAATATAATCTTAAAAAAAAAAGAATCTATTTGATTTTTATCTCAAGAGTTAACGCACGTGAATTTAGAGTTAATGGAAGAAATAATATCATATACACATTATGAATTGTAGCCATTTTATCTTAGTAAAATATTCATAAAAATACAATATAGATTATACCATGACTGCTACTTTCATACTATTACATTAAATATTGAAGATATGTAAATATCATTTACATTTTCCAGAAGATGAATGCACCCAGTCTGGAGGAGAGAATGCTGAACGAATTCATTTTTTTATTAATTTTTTTTATTATTATTTGAATCACCATACATTATATCATTAGTTTTTTTTTTTTTATT
>NW_027999141.1:0-200 GCF_054177405.1 Leptonychotes weddellii
GGTGGCTCAGTTGGTTAAGCGACTGCCTTCGGCTCAGGTCATGATCCTGGAGTCCCGGGATCGAGTCCCGCATCGGGCTCCCTGCTCGGCAGGGAGTCTGCTTCTCCCTCTGACCCTCCTCCCTCTCATGCTCTCTGTCTCTCATTCTCTCTCTCAAAATAAATAAATAAAAAAAATCTTTAAAAAAAAAAAAAAAAGAA
>NW_027999142.1:0-200 GCF_054177405.1 Leptonychotes weddellii
GGACTCTGAAAAACAAACTGAGGGTTCTAGAGGGGAGGGGGGTGGGAGGATGGGTTGGCCTGGTGGTGGGTATTGAGGAGGGCACGTTCTGCATGGAGCACTGGGTGTTGTGCACGAACAATGAATCATGGAACACTTCATCTAGAACTAATGATGTAATGTATGGGGATTAACATAAGAATAAAAAAAAAAAAAAGAAC
>NW_027999143.1:0-200 GCF_054177405.1 Leptonychotes weddellii
CTCTATACATTCCCTCAAACACCCATCAACAGAATGACTAGGAGGAGGAGCCCCCAAAACAGAAAAGACTCAGAGATTATGACTTATGCTGCAGATTTACAAATGGATGCAGATATAACCAAGATGTCGGAGATGGAATTCAGGCTAGCAATTGTGAAGACAATGGCTAGAATGGAGAAATCAATTAATGGCAACATAGA
>NW_027999144.1:0-200 GCF_054177405.1 Leptonychotes weddellii
CATGAGAGACGATGGACTCTGAAAAACAAACAGGGTTCTAGAGGGGAGGGGGGTGGGAGGATGGGTTAGCCTGGTGGTGGGTATTGAGGAGGGCACATTCTGCATGGAGCACTGGGTGTTATGCACAAACAATGAATCATGGAACACTTCATCTAAAACTAATGATGTAATGTATGGGGATTAACATAAGAATAAAAAAA
>NW_027999145.1:0-200 GCF_054177405.1 Leptonychotes weddellii
AGACGATGGACTCTGAAAAACAAACTGAGGGTTCTGGGGGGGAGGGGGGTGGGAGGATGGGTTGGCCTGGTGGTGGGTATTGAGGAGGGCACGTTCTGCATGGAGCACTGGGTGTTATGCACAAACAATGAATCATGGAACACTACATCTAAAACTAATGATGTAATGTATGGGGATTAACATAAGAATAAAAAAAAAAA
>NW_027999146.1:0-200 GCF_054177405.1 Leptonychotes weddellii
AAGGGGAACCCTCCTACACTGTTGGTGGGAATGCAAGCTGGTGCAGCCACTCTGGAAAACTGTATGGAGGTTCCTCAAAAAGTTGAAAATAGAGCTACCATATGATCCAGCAATTGCACTACTGGGTATTTACCCCAAAGATACAAAAGTAGGGATCCGAAGGGGTACGTGCACCCCGATGTTTATAGCAGCAATGTCCA
>NW_027999147.1:0-200 GCF_054177405.1 Leptonychotes weddellii
AGGGCGCCTGGGTGGCTCAGTTGGTTAAGCGACTGCCTTCGGCTCAGGTCACGATCCTGGAGTCCCGGGATCGAGTCCCGCATCGGGCTCCCTGCTCAGCAGGGAGTCTGCTTCTCCCTCTGACCCTCCCCCGTCTCATGCTCTCTCTCTCTATCTCATTCTCTCTCTCAAATAAATAAATAAAATCTTTAAAAAAAAAA
>NW_027999148.1:0-200 GCF_054177405.1 Leptonychotes weddellii
GGGCGCCTGGGTGGCTCAGTCGTTAAGCGTCTGCCTTTGGCTCAGGTCATGATCCCAGGGTCCTGGGATCGAGTCCCACATCGGGCTCCCTGCTCGGCAGGAAGCCTGCTTCTCGCTCTCCCACTCCCCCTGCTTGTGTTCCTGCTCTCGCTATCTCTCTCTCTGTCAAATAAATAAATAAAATCTTTAAAAAAAAAAAA
>NW_027999149.1:0-200 GCF_054177405.1 Leptonychotes weddellii
CATGAGAGACGATGGACTCTGAAAAACAAACTGAGGGTTCTAGAGGGGAGGGGGGTGGGAGGATGGGTTAGCCTGGTGGTGGGTATTGAGGAGGGCACATTCTGCATGGAGCACTGGGTGTTATGCACAAACAATGAATCATGGAACACTTCATCTAAAACTAATGATGTAATGTATGGGGATTAACATAAGAATAAAAA
>NW_027999150.1:0-200 GCF_054177405.1 Leptonychotes weddellii
GGGCGCCTGGGTGGCTCAGTTGGTTAAGCGACTGCCTTCGGCTCAGGTCATGATCCTGGAGTCCCAGGATCAAGTCCCGCATCGGGCTCCCTGCTCGGCAGGGAGTCTGCTTCTCCCTCTGCCCCTCCCCCCTCTCATGTGCTCTCTCTCTCATTCTCTCTCTCTGAAATAAATAAATAAAATCTTTAAAAAAAAAAAAA
>NW_027999151.1:0-1007 GCF_054177405.1 Leptonychotes weddellii
TCTCCCCCTATAACATGAACGGCGGTGGATAACGAAGAAAAGGGATGTGGTTAATACAAATTGGAATAAGGTACACAGGTTCTGGTAAAGCAACCACACACCTCCCCGTCCATTCTTTGGGTGGTAGCTGAACAGAGAAAGTATCTCAATATACCATGCGTCACCCACCCTTCTATCTAGCATGTTCATAGAGTCACAATTGCTTAAAATATGGCTTGCCAATCGCGGGCACTATTTAGATTACCTACGTTGAGATCAACAGCTCCCGGAATGTTCCCGGCCCTGACCATGCTCATCCAAGCAGAGTTCCACAGCTGTCTTCTCTCTTTACTTTCTACTCCACTCCCAATCTGGTCCCACTGTCAATAACCACAACCTCACTGCCAACTGCCGACTGTTCTCTGGTTCTTTCTGCCTTTCAGATCAAAGGGTCTTTCTCCATTGGCTTCTCTCATTTCAGATGCATTCTCTGCCTCCTTGTAGAACGACCCAGTTCAGCTCCATGTTCACCTGAACTAGGTTATAATGCTGTCGACTACACCTCCCTTGGAAATGTGAACTCCATTAGGGCAGGCCTCCTGTCCGTCTTGTTCCGTTCGCGATCTCTCGTGCTTAGAACTGTACCAGTGCATCGAAGCTCCCCAAAGAGGTATTTGCTGAATGAATAAATGGGTAATACATGACTGAATGGAGTTAGAATTTAAAGACACGGTCTCAGCCTCTTACAATTCGAAAGCTGTGCCTCCATTCTGTACCAGCGGAGTCCTAACCACCCCACAGGCCCTGTGGGACTCTACGAATTGAGTTTCCAACAGTGGTCTTGGCCTGGTCTTGCAGACAGGTTTCCTCCATGACTGCAAAAATGGTTTGGTTATGGAGACAATCAAAAAGTGCTGGACCATGGGTGTGAGGCTAGAGCACAGTTAAATAGGGTGGAATATTCCCGCACTCTTCTGCCTCCCTAGAGACATTCGTTCTGATAAGGCCCTGGATAATCCACACGTCTG
>NW_027999152.1:0-200 GCF_054177405.1 Leptonychotes weddellii
GGGCGCCTGGGTGGCTCAGTTGGTTAAGCGACTGCCTTCGGCTCAGGTCATGATCCTGGAGTCCCGGGATCGAGTCCCGCATCGGGCTCCCTGCTCGGCGGGGAGTCTGCTTCTCCCTCTCCCGCTCCCCCCTCTTGTGCTCTTTCTCTCTCTCACTCTCTCTCTCAAATAAATAAATAAAATCTTAAAAAAAAAAAAAA
>NW_027999153.1:0-200 GCF_054177405.1 Leptonychotes weddellii
GCCTGGGTGGCTCAGTTGGTTAAGCGACTGCCTTCGGCTCAGGTCATGATCCTGGAGTCCTGGGATCGAGTCCCGCATCGGGCTCCCTGCTCGGCAGGGAGTCTGCTTCTCCCTCTGACCCTCCTCCCTCTCATGCTCTCTGTCTCTCATTCTCTCTCTCGCAAATAAATAAAATCTTAAAAAAAAAAAAAAAAAAAAAA
>NW_027999154.1:0-200 GCF_054177405.1 Leptonychotes weddellii
TTGAGGGGCGCCTGGGTGGCTCAGTTGGTTAAGCGACTGCCTTCGGCTCAGGTCATGATCCTGGAGTCCCGGGATCGAGTCCCGCATCGGGCTCCCTGCTCGGCAGGGAGTCTGCTTCTCCCTCTGACCCTCCTCCCTCTCATGCTCTCTGTCTCTCATTCTCTCTGTCTCAAATAAATAAATAAAATCTTTAAAAAAAA
>NW_027999155.1:0-200 GCF_054177405.1 Leptonychotes weddellii
ACTTTCTTTTTTTTTTTTTAAAGATTTTATTTATTTATTTGAGAGAGAGAGAATGAGAGAGAGCAAGCACATGAGAGGGGGGAGGGTCAGAGGGAGAAGCAGACTCCCTGCCGAGCAGGGAGCCCGATGCGGGACTCGATCCAGGGACTCCAGGATCATGACCTGAGCCGAAGGCAGTCGCTTAACCAACTGAGCCACCC
>NW_027999156.1:0-200 GCF_054177405.1 Leptonychotes weddellii
AAGGGCGCCTGGGTGGCTCAGTTGGTTAAGCGACTGCCTTCGGCTCAGGTCATGATCCTGGAGTCCCTGGATCGAGTCCCGCATCGGGCTCCCTGCTCGGCAGGGAGCCTGCTTCTCCCTCTGACCCTCCCCCCTCTCATGTGCTCTCTCTCTCTCATTCTCTCTGTCTCAAATAAATAAATAAAATCTTTAAAAAAAAA
>NW_027999157.1:0-200 GCF_054177405.1 Leptonychotes weddellii
GGGCGCCTGGGTGGCTCAGTTGGTTAAGCGACTGCCTTCGGCTCAGGTCATGATCCTGGAGTCCCGGGATCGAGTCCCGCATCGGGCTCCCTGCTCGGCAGGGAGTCTGCTTCTCCCTCTGACCCTCCTCCCTCTCATGCTCTCTGTCTCTCATTCTCTCTGTCTCAAATAAATAAATAAAATCTTTAAAAAAAAATAAA
>NW_027999158.1:0-200 GCF_054177405.1 Leptonychotes weddellii
GGGCGCCTGGGTGGCTCAGTTGGTTAAGCGACTGCCTTCGGCTCAGGTCATGATCCTGGAGTCCCGGGATCGAGTCCCGCATCGGGCTCCCTGCTCGGCAGGGAGCCTGCTTCTCCCTCTGACCCTCCCCCCTCTCATGTGCTCTCTGTCTCTCTCATTCTCTCTGTCTCAAATAAATAAATAAAATCTTTAAAAAAAAA
>NW_027999159.1:0-200 GCF_054177405.1 Leptonychotes weddellii
AGGGCGCCTGGGTGGCTCAGTTGGTTAAGCGACTGCCTTCGGCTCAGGTCATGATCCCAGGGTCCTGGGATCGAGTCCCACATCGGGCTCCCTGCTCTGCGGGGAGCCTGCTTCTCCCTCTCCCACTCCCCCTGCTTGTGTTCCCTCTCTCGCTGTGTCTCTCTCTGTCAAATAAATAAATAAAATCTTTAAAAAAAAAA
>NW_027999160.1:0-200 GCF_054177405.1 Leptonychotes weddellii
GACGATGGACTCTGAAAAACAAACAGGGTTCTAGAGGGGAGGGGGTGGGAGGATGGGTTAGCCTGGTGGTGGGTATTGAGGAGGGCACATTCTGCATGGAGCACTGGGTGTTATGCACAAACAATGAATCATGGAACACTTCATCTAAAACTAATGATGTAATGTATGGGGATTAACATAAGAATAAAAAAAAAAAAAAA
>NW_027999161.1:0-200 GCF_054177405.1 Leptonychotes weddellii
ACATTGCTGCTATAAACATCGGGGTGCACGTACCCCTTCGGATCCCTACTTTTGTATCTTTGGGGTAAATACCCAGTAGTGCAATTGCTGGATCATATGGTAGCTCTATTTTCAACTTTTTGAGGAACCTCCATACAGTTTTCCAGAGTGGCTGCACCAGCTTGCATTCCCACCAACAGTGTAGGAGGGTTCCCCTTTCT
>NW_027999162.1:0-1007 GCF_054177405.1 Leptonychotes weddellii
ACTGAACCACCCAGGTGCTCCTAAATCATTTTTAAAACAACTAATTTCTGTTTAGTTATTAATTAATTATGAATCAATTACTGAAAACGTCCCAGGTTTACAATCTTTATGTTTACAAATACTTGCTACCCTCCCTCTGATCGCTGACCTGTGTTGATGAAGAAATTGGGCGCCAAGCTTGTACCTGCCTCCCAGCATCTTTGGAAATGAGGGGAGGAAAAAAAAAACCCCACATTAATGGCTTCTCTTCAAAGTGACCACCCTGAAATCTAGCGAAGTAAACAAGATACACAAATGACACACTTGAGTACCGAGACAAGACTGAATACAGGATGAAAACAAGGGCAGACCAGAGGTGCTCCAGGAGGTCAGACCAGGTAACACAGTGAAGCTTCTGGGGGGCACCTAAAGGCCTTCTCCACTCAGTGGGGTTCTGCTGAGGACAGGCACTGGGTAAAGGCCGCTCTGGGGATTGCCCGTGGCGGAAGCCTGAGTGCCGACTCTGTAGATAGTTAGGCAGTTCGGGTCCCAAGCATTTCTGGAAATAGCAGACCCTCGGGAAATGGCAGGCTCTGGGTTCATTTTCTTTTAATTAGCTGAATAACATCATGCGGGAAAAGTTCCTGCAACGGGAGGGAAATCAGGGTATCTTCACACACTTCTATTTTTGTCTGTTTCCAAAGACCTTGAGTAACAAGATCCAATTCATATGAAAATAGGGGTGATGATAAAGGTAGTCTGAATTTATGTATTCTCTTACATCCAGAGGGCTCCAAGAACTTTTTAGATGACACATAATTTTTCCACACTTGCCTTAGCGAGGTGAGCACTGCAAGGCCTTTTTTGTTTTTCCCTGACATGGAAAATAGGCTTTAGGCATAGGGCAGTACCTGACACAGACCAGAACCAGGCCTCCTGCTTTTGATTCCAGGGCAGGTGTGTGATGGCAAGGAAGGAAGTTTGTAACACGAGGGAAGTGGCCGCCATTACAAATGATAACCACTGAG